>NW_024342469.1:2153529-2169222 GCF_902729225.1 Pteropus medius | reverse complement strand
GTGATTGCGTGTGAGTGCACGTGAGTGCGTGAATACACAAGTGCGTGTGAGCGTGCGTGGAGACCACCGGCTCTGTACCTTTCTCCTGGGTGGAGCGTGTGATGTGTTCAGATCAGGAGAGCTGTTGAGAAGCATCCTGTCCCGGCCTCACGGGGCCACAGTCTGCAGTGGGTAGCATGTCCCCGTTGGCCCGTGGTGACAGCGAGAGGCTTTCGGTTGCGTAATGCTCCCTTGTCTCTTCTCCCCTCTTTCGCAAAGTTTATAAGCTTAGCTGTGACAACAAATTGTGTACCGTAAAGCATCCGGGCAGCCCCGTCTCCCAACGTTTATGCCCCTTCCGGTGTCCCCTCCGCACCACCTCTGTGCCAGGCAGAGTCGCCACAGCACAGAGCCAGTGACTGAGCCTGTGATAAATGGCCGCGTGGCCAGCTACCAGAAGTGGTCATGGCAGTAGCATGGGCGGCTGCGGGGACGGGTGGGGCTCGCGGGGGTGGCCAGTCCAGGAGTGCAGCCTGCCAGAATGGAGCAGGTGGCGGTGGGGCTGCGGACAGCCTGGCCAGGCCGGGCTGGGCTGGATGGGTCCTCTGGGTCCTGCAGGTCCATCACTGAGACCTCACCCAGGCACAGGCGTGACGAAGCATGGCAGCGGTCAGTGGTGGAGCACAGGGAGGCAGGCTGTCCGCCTGAGTGACGTCGCCAGCCTGTGGGCCTAGGGTGGCTCTGGGGTGGAGAGCTGTCTAGAGCCCCGGCCGGGGCAGCAGGCCAGGTGCAGTGGCCCCACGTGGCACTGTGGTGGTGGTCCTGAGGGTTGCCTCCCGCGGCCAGACCCTGGCTCCCGGCGCCTCGGCCCCAGGGCCTCTGTGGAGCGGAGCCTGTGTGCGGCTGGAGTCCAGGGCCTGCGTGGTCTGGGCGGCTCCCTGGTGTCCGCAGAGCAGCTTCGCCTGTCGGGGGTGGGGCATGACGATGGGACGCCGAGGTTCTTCGTCGTCGGGGACTCACCCAGCGCTCGTCTCGGCTGATCGGATTCCATCTCTGCGGCAGACGCCCGGCGCCCGGGCTCGGCACTCTTCGTATCTGACGTCGTTTCCAGCCGTCTGCACGGGTCCCGACGAAGTCTTTTGTTCCATTGAGAAGATTAAGGGCAGTATTTGGTTGAAAAAATTTTAATGAAGCACCTAACAGAGTTATTATTCATTTTCGAAACTAGTTGCTGTGGTTACCATAGTAATATTAAACCTTCTGTTGAATATTTTCTTTCCGCGCTGGAGTCAGCGTCTGCTCCGTGCTGATGGGGGAGCTGCAGGTCCACAGACCTGGCGTCGAGAGAGGATTTTCCAGCTCCGTCGAGTTAAATCATTCAAGGAATTTATGTTATGGGAACATAAAGCTTATAAATCTAGTTTATCATATCTATCATTTAATTGTTCATGCAAGCCAGCTCTTCATGTAGCGATTTACAGTAATCTTAGTGAAATAACAGTTTTGTGTCACAAAATGAATAATGCATGCAAAGAAATCGTTGAGCTCTTTAAAATCATTATGCTCAAAATATTAGGTTCCTTTATTTGGAAGTGATAGAATGACGGTCGGGCTGGGTGCGGGCTGGGGACTTCCGTATCCGTCGTCCCTGTGCGTTGGGACGCCGGCTTTCCGGACGGGGACGCAGGTGGGGAGGCATCTCCCAGAGCACCACGCACCCAGCTGCAGTGATGCGGCAGGCGCAGTCCGCCCCAGAGCGGCAGAGCGTCACCGAGTGCTCGAGAGAGTAGGGTGCGCCCCAGAGCGGCAGAGCGTCACCGAGCGCTCGGGAGGGTGGGGGTGTCGGTTCAGGCAGAGCAGATGAGATGCTCTTTAGACATCTTCTGCCTGGGACAGGAGTGGGGTGTCTTGCCCCTGGGTTTCGTTGCGAGGCGCAGCCGGGGAATGTGCCCAGCCCTTTTCCCATCCATCACTCATCCATCTCGTCAGCTCACAGGTACCACGATGCCATGGTTGCTTGTTTTGTTTTGTTTTTAAATAACGAGCAACAAGCAGTAGCCACTGTGATTTTTCAGTTGGAACGATCTAGCGAGCACCGTTTATTCATGTAGATGTTTGTCACTGGGTGTGGTGACATAGCCTCCGTGCCTGAGCTTTGGACCTTTGGACAGATGCACTGCAAGGAACATCGAGGCCAGAGGAGGCCACTCCTGGGGCACCTGGGTCGGGGGGCATTGTGTGTGAGGGGAGCGGCTCCTCGCCAGAGGGTCCCCCTGCTCAGAAGACCGACGGAGCTTTCCAGAACGGGGCCGTGGTCCATCACTGTGCTTGGACCCATCGTGTCATGAAACCCATCAAACGCACGCAGAGGTCGCGAGAACAGCACAAGGGAGCCAGCCCACCTGCCCTGCCTGCCCTCAGCCCCCATCAGCAGGCTCCGCCGCTCGTCTCGTCTGCCCTCTGCCCTCTGCCCTCTGCCCCCGCTGCCGCATTTCAGAGTGAATCCCAGCCACCGTGTCGTTCGCCTCTCAGCACGTTGGTACGAGCCCCGCCCTTCCCCTCGCCCCAAAAATCTCCTGCCATTTGAGAACATGGTATGGTGGGGAGGCCCCGAGGCAGCGTTTCTCCTCCCAGACGCTCCTGTGGGTCCCGCAGCCCAGGGCCGGGGTGCGGGCCGTCAGCCTTCCTGGGGGCCACTGAGTCAGTGGTCTTCGGCCCCGGGACAGGCCGGGCGAAGCCTCTGCCGTCTGGAAACCAGTTCTGTAGAGGTCCCTCATCGTGGTCACAGACTCTGGGTCGGGTGGCCTGACCCGGTGGCGTTCATCACGTTTCATGGCGCTGGTTCTGGTGTTCAGACTTCTGTGTGTGAGGACCGTGGTGGAAGACACTGCCACCCCGGGAGGCCTGAGAGGCGGAGGGACCGGACCCAGGGTGTCCTGCATAGTGCTCAAAATCAGGGCACACGTTTTCAGAGGAGCATAAGTCATTCCGCCTTAAGAGCACGCTGATGTCTGTGACGGGCGTGTCTGCTGGCCCTTCAGTGTTAGGATTGGTGTGTGCTATTTGTCATTTTCCCCATTTCTGCTTTTCGCAGGTGGTTTTCATACTGGGGATTATCGAGGTGGGCATGATGCTGCCTCTTGCCTTTCCATAGCATCTCCTCCCCGCCCCCCACGGTCTCCTTCCTCCCTCCCATGCGCTCCGAGATGCAGGGCAGAGGCGGTGGTACGCTGGCTTTTTGCCGTTGACCTTAAATCATGCCCGTCAGGTTTGCTGATGGCGTCCAGGCTTCGTGTTTTTCCCAAGTAGGACTTTTGGGTGCTTTATTGCAGGGTGCACGAACGACTGGCGGTGACCGGCCTTGCTGTGCAGAGGGGCCTCATTCATTGCACGGAAGGGAAGTGGGGTTCAGAAGGGAAAACGCTTCCATTTCAAATGGACACACGTATAAAACATGAAAAATATCTACACGCAAAGAGGTCTGGTGGCACCTGGGGAAGCAGTTGGAGAACTAGTGTCCTGTGGGGGCGTCTCCGTGGTCAACGGCATGGTGAGCGCCCCACACGCTGTCCCTGCGCCGACGTTCTTTCCGGGTGACAGCCCCATCTTAGAGCGGAGGAGCCGGGGAGCTGGCTGGAGAGCGGATCTGACCGGGTTGCTTAGAAGGCGGCTTTCGGGAGGAAGCGTTTCCGAGTCGGGAGGGGCTTTGAAGCCTTTCGACTGCAGTCAGTCTGCAGTCAGTGCGCGGTCCCCGCCCTGCCGCCCGCCGGTAACCAGGACAGTGCAGGGTTCCTGAGAGCCCTTCGAGTCTGCTCGTGGCACTCCGGGCGCCCCTGCCCTTGCAGCGTAGGTCTCGGGGAGGAGCTCGAGTTAGGGGCCCGGGGAGCAGGGACCACAGCTCGCCGCAAGGAGGCAGGGAGCGGAGAGCCCGCTGCGGATGGGCCCGCGTGTTGCCCTGTGACTCACTGTGGTGAATTGATAGAGGGTCGCGTGTGAGTTTAAGTGCCACCTCTGCAGCCTGGTCCCGACGTCAGGCTGGCCCTGGGCAGCGGGGTGGACCCCTGTCCTCGACTCAGGCAGACCCCGCCCGCTCCCTGGTACCAGTGTCTCGCTTCTGCCTCAGCGACAAGGCTTTCAGTTGGCACTGCTGAAGCCGTGTGATGTTTATGCCGTTACTGTATATTACCCTTTTATTGCGTACTGTTTCTGCTGCAAATAGTCATAAATATTGTTACAGCTCCGACCGCATCACGACGCGTTTCTCTGGGCAGACTCACGGGTGCTTGGGTGCACAGGGCTGAGCAGTCCGTGTCCGCCTTTGCCGTTTCTCTGGGGGGGTGTCAGCCGCGGGCCCTTGTCACCGTTCCAGACCCACAGACCTTCTCGAGGTGGTTCCTTCGCTCTCACAGCACGGGGACCCTTTGCGACGTGTCCCCTCCCCCGCCGGCTAGAGTTACGCAGACTCATCTGTAAGGCGGGCGGGGGTGGCTGTCTCATGAGGAGGTCCCGGGGGTCAGGTGCTGTCATTCACTAGGCGCTGGGAGTGGCTGTCATTGCTCCCAACAGTGGAGCGTTCCTTCTCCCAGGAGGCAGGCTGCGTCTGCCGCTTCTCCCATTGGTCTGGCTGTGGCCGCCCGAGCGGAGGGGACCGTCCGCGCGGCGTCCAGGTTGCAGAGGTGCTCCTCGCTCGGCCGCCCCGCCTCAGGCCGCTCCTGGGCCACGACGAAGGCGCTTGGCCAACCCGCCTTCCTCCCCCGGGCCCGGTTCTGCGAGCCAGCGCTTCTCTGGAGTTCTGGACTGACCAGGGGGCAGTGGACCTGCCTCCTCCCTCAACGTGCCGTGGCCTTGGCCTTGGCCCCTGTCAGGATGGCATCGTGCACTGTGTGCCCTCCCGGGCTGCTGTTGACTAAGCCACGGCCCCTGCCATCTGTGTTAGAGGGCAGCTCAGTCAGGTCACCGGATTCAGCCACGAGGTTTTCCCCCATCCCGGCCTGTAAAGACCGCTGAGAGAGGCCGGGCAGCGGGCGACAAGCACAGCGACAACCGGGGGTGTGAGTCACAGCAGCCCGTTCGTCTGTTGTCTGCCTCTTGCCAGCGGAGGGTCTGGGGCTGGCCTGGCTGCTCCTTCTGGGCGCCAGCTTCTTCATAACGGACCCGGCGCTGTAGACAGAGGCCGCCTGTGCCGAGGCCTCTGACCGCCCCTGGTGCTGCCTCTTCCCCCTCCGCCGGGTGGCCGGGTGGCCATTGGTTCGCCCTGTCTTCGTTTAAGTTATTCTCGCTGCGCACGTGTCCAGTCACTGAGTGTGGGTGAACTCGGTGAGTGGCAGCTGAGCTCTCGTTGCTCCCCGGGAACTTCGGAGGCATTAGATGACCCTGGAGTGGCCGCAGGGCGTGTGGGGCCAGCCCCTCTTTCCTCCCGGTCCTTCCTGCGGCCACCCCTCTGCGTGCCCGCCGTGTGGCGGGCCTCGCGCTCAGGGCTGGCGGACAGAGCCGCTGAGCTCCCGGGGCCTGCGGCTCCGTGGGATAAAGTTGGGCAGTGACTGTGGTGCCATTCTCAGCTGCCTGGGCCACTGCCTGGGGTCACTGCCCAGTCTGTGCCTCTCCATGTCTCCGTGTCCGGTCATCGTGGAAGCCTGCCTGTCCTCGCCCCTTCAGAGTGCCCGGCACCGTCGCCTTCACCTCCCCTCTCTGGCTTCGAGGGGCCCGCCCTGTGCAGAGCTGTCGCGTCTGCCCGGGCACTGGCTTCACGGTCTCCTCACTTCCGTCTTCCGTGAAATACGTCCCGCGACGGGCGGGGGGCGAGTCAGACCGAACGTGGCTCCCCCGCCTCCCCGCTCCCCGACTTGAACAGCTCCCCGCTGCTTCTGAAACGAAGACCAGACTCGCGGTGTTTAATGTCCCTCACAGTCGGGCTCTCGGTTACCAGGTGGTCGTGTGCTCCGTCCGGACGCAGGGGCTGCCGATCCTGGGCTGCTGGCCGTGACTCATCGGGTCCTGACCTGGACCCTGAACTGTGCCGTGCTCGGATGGCACAGTAGAGCGCAACGTGGTGACCGTTAGGGTAGTTAAATGGTGGCAGGTACCAGCAGTTCGCGCGTCCTTCTGGCCGGGAGTGTGTCCCTCTGCCCGTTTTCTCTGATCTCAGTGGCCCAGGAAGCCGCCTCTTCCGTGCGCCACAGCACGGGAGGCAGCCCTGACACAGGCTGGTCACGGCCTGGTTGCTGCAAGTGTGGCTCCCCCGCGTTGTCCTGGCATAATTATTAATCATGCCCAGGAGTCTGTTTTAAGCGGTGTGTCGTGGTCACCCTACCTGCGCTCGATGTGGCCTGTGGGTCCCCGTGAAGCTTCAGCGGTGACTCGCCTGCAGAAGCGGCTCCTTAGACTTACCCAGAGCCCTTGTCTCTTGCCCGTCGCTTCGCAGGCGTGGGGGTTCATATTGTTAATTACATTTTTAGCACCTTGTCTGTGCAGCCGCAGAGCCGGGAGTTCGGGGCACAGGGTGTAGGATACCGTCCCTTTGCTCGGGGAGCCCCTGGCGAGGTGCGGACAGACCTGAAGCCAGATGCAGCTCGCGGTGGCGGGAACGGACGTGTGCACCCAGAGAAGGAAGGGTCTGAGGTGGGGGACAGGCCGGGAGGCGGGCCGGCGGGTTAGCAGTGACTGCCCAGGAGACACCAAGCGTGGACGACGTTCTAGACAGAAGCACCCTGGTGGCCCCAGATGGAGGCGCTGGCATGAAGTAGCAGACCTGACTGCCGTGCGGGCTGTGCGCCAGCGGCGGGGTTTGTGGTCAGTTCTTGACTGTCCCTGGGTCTTTCTCTTGCTGCCTCCACATCTTCCTCTGTGTATTTACGTGTGCTGGGGGCCGAGGGATTATGCTGCTTTGCCTTTGTAATTGCGTGGCATACTGATCTCAAATTAATTGAGCTTATCACCGACAAGATTGTCTCCAGTTTTTCTGCGGGCGGGATCCAGCTTCTTATCTCCGAGTTTCCAGCTACATGTGACATCGCGGAGTGTGCTCGCTGGCCTTCACAGCCACAGAAAGAGAGTGGGCAGAGGGAGTCCCTCGGGAGAGCTGGGAGACAGCGTGTCTCTTTCCTGCTCTTCCTTTAAGGGGCTTTCCTGGGGCGATGGGTGCCAAGCCGGCGTGAACAGTGTGTGTGTGGGGGGAGACAGCGATGGGCTTAGGGCGCGATGACCCTTGGGCCCTAAGCAAACACATGGACACGGCAGAAGGCTCTCTTGGGGGTAGCCGTGTGGCAGCCCTGTTGACGATTCGACGTCAGAGCATCAGAAGGACTGTGCTGTTGACCTCGGTCTTACGTTGACTGTGCCTGTTAGGAAACGGAGTAACCTGCCGCCAGGTACCATTGTCAGCAAACACCGCCGACCCGAGAGGGGGCGGAGCCAGCCCCGATGCGCACGCACGTGTGTGTACGTTTTACATACACATGTTCTTCTTTAATACAGAAATTATAGGAGGCCGAGGGTCTGTCTTTTGTGGGTCCTACTGGAAAGCAAAGAAGCAAGCACAAGCTTCTAATTTGCTTGAAAGGATTTAGATTTTTAGCATGAAATAGCAGTAGCCCTTCCTTTAATTAAGTGCTGTGTGGCACCGGCTGCGGGATCGATGGCATTGAAGGGAAGCAGTGTAATTAGCCTGTGGAGTGACTAACAGGTGACGGGCGTTCTTCAGGGGGGTGGCGGGCTGCGGAGGACATGCAGACGAGTTGACTTTGCTTTCCGTGCCGCAGACGTTGAAATGCCAGTTTTTCCTTGAACGTTGTGGGTGTATTTATTGAATTCCCATTAGTAGCAAATGGACATAACTCTAATTCAGTCAGTTCTCTATTATTAGACATTTAGGTCATAACTTTTCAAAATATATAAATAATGCTGCAGTGGCTATCTTTCTGCCTAAATATTTGTCTGCATTTTGGATTATTTCTTTGGGACAGATTCCCAGAGATGAGGTGACTGGCTCCGAGGGGTGAGCATTTTTGTGAGGCTGGGGTGTGAGCCGGAGGCACATAGTCATCGGGTCACCTTCAGCCCCGCTCGCTTGCCGGAGGCGGCGGCGTTTGCTGAGTTCCCGTGGACCGGGGCCCACCCCGGCAGGTTCCGTGGTCGTCCTGGGGGCGTGGCGACCTCTGAGCAGGCCCACGTGGCGTGCCTGTCGTTCCGCAGGCCTCTGCCGGGTTTGTAGCTGTGTCGTGGTCGGGGGCCGCTGGGAGGGCTGTCATTGCCCTTCCCCATACCTGCCGTCTGGGGACCGGGCCTCTTCCAGATTCCAGTCTGAGCAGAGCTGTTCGGCCGCCTCGGGTCTCACCGAAGGTCGGCCCTCCAAGTTCATCACTGCGCTCCCTGCAACAGCGAGCCCCCTTCCCAGGGGCGGGGTTAAAGGGCCCTTGAGAAATTCCTTCTCCGAGACGCAGACGTCTTTCCTGAGATAAATTCACAACCCATACGATTCACCATTAAGCGTCCGACTTGGTGGTTTTAGCACGTGTGACATCGTGTCCGTGTCACTAAGGTGAATCTTAGCGCTTAGGAAGAAGCCCCGTCCTCATCTGCGGTCACCTGCCACTCCCCGACCCCTCGCCCAGCCCTAGGCGGCCAGGAATCTGCTGTCGTCTGTGGATTTGCGTCTTCTGGACGTTTCACACACATCGGAGCCACACAACGTGTGGCCTTGCGGGCACGGCTCCTTTCACTCGGCCGGTGTGTCAAGGGCCAGCCATGTGCGGGCGTCCCGTTGCGTGGACGGGCCACGCTGCGTCCGTGCACTCGGACTGCTTCCGGGGACGCTGCCAGGAGCACGGCACAGGCTCGGTGTGGCCGTGTCACCGCTTCTCCTGGGTGGACGCCCGGGGTGGGGTTGCTGCGTCGCAGGGTAACTCCGTGTCCAGCTTTGCGAAGGGGGCTCAGCGCTTTACATCCCAACCAGCAGTGGGCGGGGACCCAGGTTTTCCACGCTCTTTGTCCTAGCCCTCCGGGTGGGTGGGGAGTGGCATCTCGCCGGGGTCCGATGTCCCTGATGGCTGATGGTTTTGAGTGCCTTTTTAGGTACTGACTGGCTGTTGGTGTATCTTCTTCGAAGAAACATCTATTAAGATCCTTTGGCCCATTTTAATTGGGTCATTTGTCTTTCTATCGTTGATATCCAAGACTCTTGACACTTAGTACTGTCTGTTTTTTCTAGCTGGTTCCCATGAGGACCAGGCTGGAGGCGGGGACAGCGGGGAAGCTGGCTGTGGGCTGGCGGGCTGCCGCTGGCTTCTCTGCTCGCCCTGAGTGTCACAGGGATGGCTGGCTGTGGGCTGGCGGGCTGCCGGGCTGCCGCTGGCTTCTCTGCTCGCCCTGAGTGCCGCAGGCACAGCCCGCGTGGGCCGGGTGCCATGCTGTACGTTGGCAGTGAAGGAGGCGTGGGCAAGCCTGCCACTGGCGTTCCTGCAGGAATGCCTCAGCCTTGCCCACACCTCCCCTCCGGGTTCGCTTGGGAGAACTCTCTGCTGCAGGAGAGGAGGGGACAGGCTGCGGCTGGATCTGCCTTCAGGGGCCGGCCTGGCTGGGTGGGGTGTGGGGGTGTGGGGCATCGGGGGTGCTTCTTGGAAGAGGTGGCCTGGAACTTTCGAGACAGGAGGGCCGAGGAGAAGCAGGGCACCTACCACAGAGGCAGGCGGAGTTATTTTCCTGGCATTGCTGACGAAGCAGCTTATATTTTAATAGGATGTTTTCCCCACTCTGAGTGCACCGGGCGTGTTCACTGAGATACATTCTAGGCAAAGAAAAAGTAAAAGTGAAGAAGAGGAAGAGAAGGGTCCGTGATCCAAGCAAGTAACTGTATTCACACTAGCAAAATCGAGCAAAACTCAGACAAACGACAGGGAAAAAACGAGGTTCCCAGAATCTCTCTTGAAGTAAATACACGCAGAAACCGTTTCTTCCCGGTGCTGACACGGACAGCTTCCGGCAGCTTCTCTCACTGAGGAAGATGCTTCCGAGAGAAGTTTAGTCTGCAGTGGAGTGGGGAGGAGAACCATTTTGCCAGGTGACTTTCCTGGAGCCACCCTGGTGACCAATGACGTAGATGGAAGGTGTGTGATCCGTGATGGTGTGGGGTTCTGCACGCAGGGGGTGGGGGGCCGCGTGGTTTGGAGGGGAAGGTGGGTGTAAGTCATCTTTCTTTGGCGGGGGAGTCGCTGTTCCAAGCTGCTCTTTTGGGTGAAGGCGCATTTGAAAGCCGGTAGTACACTTAGTTTTTAGAAACGGGTTCGATCTCATCTGAATGACTTAGCAGTTCATCGTAGCACGGTTTCCGGAACAAAACGCATCTCCGTTTTGATTTTCACTCTTCGTAAAACCTTTATCTTCCCGGGTTCTCAGCAGCCAGAGTCTGGCAGTGGCAGACCCGCCCCGCATCTTCTCACCCTGGGTCCTTGGCCCCCTGCCCCCCTTTTCTCAGGAGTGTGGGAATAGTGGGGTGGCTCCCCTCGGGTGAAGTGGCACCCTCAGATGCAGTCCCCTGTTGAGGGTCAGGAGAGGCAGGGGAGGGGCTGTGGCAAAGCCCAGGAATGTAAGAGTAAGAGAAGGTTCCTGGCTGGGATTCGGTTAGAGCCCAGAAGTCACGTTTGCTAATTTTATACAACATAAAGGTGTTGCTGTCATTCAGCCACCTCAGGATCCCTTCCGAAGTGTGTTCTCAAGTGTCATGGCCACCAGGCCTCCAGGCCGGGCTCAGGTGTTCCGTCAGCGAGGCCTGTCGCCCCTTCTCCGTCGGGCTGGCAACTCCTCGCCTTTCGGCTCTGAGCGGCTCGTCCGCCAGGCCCTTCCTGCTGGCGTCTGGACCCCTGGCCGCGTCCGGAGCCCTCGCCGCCTCTCCGAGGAGCGTTTGTCGTGGGTACTGTTTCTGATGCCGCGGAAGCTCACGCTTCGCCACCTGGAGGGAAAAAAACCTTTGGATAAAAGGAACCAGTTCGGGGTAAAGAAGTCATGTCGCAAAACTTCGTTACCTACAGCAGTCGGGGCCATGGCGCACAGAACCCAGAGCTCGTCAGAGACGCCGCCCCACGGCTGGCGTCCTGGCCCGTCCTCGCCTGCCCTGCCTCTCGCTCCTGACGGTGTGGCCCCCGCTGGGGGCTGGGAGAGCGCTGGCTTGAAGGGGACCAGTGACGTCAGACGCACCTGAACCCTGAACGGTGTTGCCCCCCGCCAGCCTCGCCCCTGCGCTTCGTCCCCGGGGCTGTCACTTTACCTCTGGTCAGAGGAAGCCCCTGGCGGTTCTTTATCTTTCAGGACACTGTGCACATTCTGCGATCCTCACAGTGTCTCCACGTTCAGCGCCTTTCCGCTGTGGGAGCCGAGGGTTGAGCCCTCCCCAAGCCTCTCCCTCTTCCCCTTCCCCGCCCTCCCCCTGGCGTTAATGTCACAGTTTTGGGAAATCGAGATTTGTCATTTGTTCTGACTAACTGGGTCATGGCTGAGCCATTTGTGCCGTCCGGTGTCCCTGGCAGACAGACCCCGGGCTTGGTCGTCTGCGTGTGGGCAGGTGGCCCCGCCCGAGTGTGGAGATCAGTCCCCACCCGGCCCTGGGGGCGTCTCTGCCATCCACTGGCAGCTTCCCCCGGCTGTCCCTTTGCAGGCAGCAGGGTTTAGCCTCCGCCACTGCGCTGGGTCAGCTCCCACTCTCTCCTGCTGGCCATCACTCCGATGTCTGTTGCCGTTTCTCGTTGGCCCTGGTCCTCGTCCTCAGCGTCATCTCTTTGCTGTCCAGCTGTGGAGGTTTAGGGCGGGGAGCTCAGTCGGCCAGGCTTCAACGTGGCATCCAGGCGCCTCTCGAGCAGCAGCGCCCAGGGCATCTTTTCCGATGTCCCCTTCTTCAGGGAAGACAAACTGCTCATCCTGTGTCACCTGGACCTTTCCCGAACAGCGCCCTTAACACGTGCTCACGCCATTCGAGTTCTTCCTCCTGGCAGACGAGTGCTGACAGCTAGCACCCGGGCTGCGTCTCCTCCGGGGCCAGCTCAGCGCCTAGTCGGTGGTCAGCATCGCCGGCGTGCACTGACCCGGTGGACCAGCGCGTGTAGTGGACTCAGTTAGGGGCAGTGTGTAAGTGGCGGGGGCCCCAGAGGCGGCTTACATGAAGGGGGCGAAGCGGGGTGACTTATGAGACTCCCCTGCACCGTGGCCCTTGGGAATAAGAAACGCGCTCACTCTGAGACCCTCCTGCTGTAGTTGTGCCTCGCGTGTGCGTCTAGGCGCTTGTAACGTGCGCACACGGTTCTCGTTTCCGTCCAGCGTCTCCCAGGCCGTATTGCTGTCAGAGTTTTAAAAGATCAGAATCAAAACCAGTTAAAAAGAGATGAAGTATTAGAAAAAAATTTAAATTACAGGTTGATTTTTCTGTTATTCCTGGCTTTTCAGGAATAAAAGGTGCTTATCGTTTATGAGTCCTCTGCATACACCATTTTGTGACAGATTTCTGGTTCGGTCTCCGGTGTGATATTTACATCCAGGGCGGACGGGCGAGCCCCGGTGGCTTTAGATGCCGCGGGGTTCACAGAGCCGAGTAACCGACCACGCCAGTGCACAAAACAGAGTCCTATTCTCGCATTGTCCGGTGTCACAGTTACAAATGCTTTTTTCTGTGCATTATCTCTTTGTTCCTTGTGGAAATTCTGTGGCTTAAGCGAGGCAGGTATTTTTATTTGTTCCACGTTTCAGAGGGGGACACGGACTCAAGAGAGACCGAGGGGACTGTCCAAGGCCACATGGATTGTCATTGGCCGTGCTGGGCCTTGACCCCGCCTCCAGCCTTTGTTCCTCTGTGTCGTGTGTCCGCTCTGCTTCCTTTGGTCATGGAGTGTCTGTTGTGGCCATTTGCCTGGGGGCCATGCAGTTGAGAGGTACGGCCTCCAGAGGACAGATGAGCGTGGGGTTGTGGTATTATTTTCATGAAAATGTTCCCAGATTTTACTTTTCCGAAAGCAAATCTGCTGTTGTCTAGAAGGAAGAACTGTTATTTATTTCTCATTTATTTTCTTCTTATTGAAGTTTTGCTTACATTTTGGCTTTCTCTCTTAGAGGACCAGTGAATTTGCAGTCTTACTCCAGGACGTATGTGGACAGAAAGCTGAAAGCTTTAAACCCAGACTCAGGCGGTTGAAATAAAAGGCTGGGAAAAGATATGCAATGCAAACACTAATCACAAGAAAACTCATTTGTTTGTAATAGCGTCAGAGAAAATAAACATCGAGACAAAGAGTTTCATGAGACAAAGAGGGATGTTTCATAATGATAAAGGTTCAACTCATTAAGTAGACAATACCTTTCTGAAACGTGTGTGCACCTAGTAGCACAGGTTCATAACGCACGAAGCAGACATTGACGGAAGAGAGAAATAGACAGGTTCACAGTCAGAGGCAGAAATTTTAGAGCCCTTCCCTGAGTAGTTAATAAAATGTGCGTATTTAAAAATTGGTAAAGCTATGAAAGATATGAGCAGTGCTATCAACCAATTGGATCTAACCGATTTGTAGAATACCACATCTACCCACGGAAGGATGCACATTCATTTCAAGGACATATGGCACATTCCCCGAGTAGACCATATGCTCTGCCACAGCATCAAAGGACCGAAGTGACACCAAGTTCATCTGACCAAATGCTATGAATTAGAAATCCGTCTGATATCAGATACCCAGGAAATCCTCAAATATTTGGAAATGAATTGACATACTTCTAAATAACTCATAGATCAAAGAAATCACTTAGGAAAATCAGAAAATATTTTGAACTGAGTAATAATGACAAGACATATCAAAATTTGCGATGCCACCGAAACAGTGCTTGGAGGGAAATTTATACCTTTAAATGCCTAGCTCAGAAAAAAATTAAAACTTCAAATCAGCGCTCAAAGTTTCTACTTTAAGAAGCTGGGAAAAGAGGAGGAAATTAAGGGCAGGAAAAGAAGGGAAATAAGGGTGGAAATCAGTAAACTGGAAAGTGGGTCATCAAGGCAAGAATCAACAAAACCTAAACTTCATTTTTGAAAAGATCAATAAAAACTTCTAGACTTGATCAATGGAAGAAAAGACACAAATCGCTAATCAGAAATGAACGAGGAGAGTCTGTGGCCACGCCAACCTGAACGAGCCCGATCTCGTCTGATCTCGGAGGCTAAGCGGGGTCGGGCCAGGTTGGTCCTTGTATGGGAGACCACCTAGGAAGACCAGGTGCTGTAGACGTTAAAAACAAAAAGAAATGAATGAGGAGACATCACTATGGATCCCACAGACAGTGAAAGATAACGAGCGTATTACTTACAACTTTATGCCAACAAGTTCAAGAACTTACACGAAGTAGACATGTTCCTTGAAAGACGGGACCTGATAAAACTGATCCAAGAGGAAGTAGAAAACTTTAATATCCCTATATCAATTTAAAAAAGAAATTTTTAGTGAAAATCTTTTACTCGAGGAAAGCATCAGGGTTCAGCGGCTTTATCGGTGACCTCTGTCCAACAGGGAAGGAATGATACCCACTGTCCACAAGCCCTTTCAGAAAAACGAGGAGAAAACACTCATCACCTTGTTTTAAGGGAACGTGACTTTGATCCCAAAAACCTTACAAAGACATTGTAAGAAAAAGAAACGAGAGACGCGTCTCCCTGATGAAAATAGACAAAAAATTCTTTCAAAGCGTATTAGCAAGTGGACTTTTACTCTGACCCATGCAGGGTTAATTGCCAGAGGAATCGCTTTCCTGATGTAAAGACCTGGAAACTGGACCGAGTGTGCGAAACAGCTGCTCTCGGGTTGGACAACGGGTGCGACACAGAAGAGGACTGAGCAGCCGACCTTTACCTTTGCTCCCAGTCCGCGAGAGGCAGTTTCCGGGCTGCAGCTCGCGGGGAGGACCCTAAGCTCAACCCGGCGGTCTTGCTGCGTGGATCCTGGCAGAAGGCGTGGGCCAGTGTGCGGGAGAGGTGACGCCGGAGGTAGAGCCCACGGGGACGTCTGCAGAGGCACACGAGCGCCGTGCACAAGGGGGGACCCTCTGAGTGTCGTCTTGGCGATGGCTTCCCCACCCGGGGACTCGCCCATGTGCATAGCCCCACCTGCCTTTGTGAACGCCCCTGTGGAATAGGTGTCTTCAAGTGACGTTACTGCTCAGACATCACACACCTTTGACGTTTGATCCACGAAAACTTTATATCAAAATACACTCTTACCAGACTTTAAGAGTGGCAGCTAACTAAAAGTCTCACCCATACTGGGTGTTATTCATTTAAAATTTTATCTAATTTGTGATAGATTCCTTGCTTTAATTTGTAGTTCTTTGATCACCATCGAGGTTCCGTGTCTATTTTTGTATGTTTATTGGCCATTTCTATATCCTTCAATGTGAATTTCCATTTTCCTGCAAATTGATTTCTTTTGCTTTTGTATGTGCCCTTTCTACATTAATAATATAGAAATATAATTTTTTAAAAAATTGTATATTGCACGTATCTTTCAAGTTTGTCATAATAGTGTCTTTCATTTATGGTCATTTCAGACTTTTATATAGCAAATTTGTGAATCTTCTCATTTATAATTTTCGAGTTCGTGTCCTGCTTTGAAGTCCTTCCCTCTTCTGAAAATAGCAAAACATTCTCCTGTATTTCCCTGTAGTATTTTTTTATATATTACACGCGCGCGTGCACACACA
>NW_024342469.1:2153113-2153427 GCF_902729225.1 Pteropus medius | reverse complement strand
GCTCTTTCTCCGTCCCTGTCCTGTCCACCGTCACCTCCACGGTGGGCTTCGTGAGTAGCGCGTGGAAGGGTCTCCCTGTGACCAGCCTAGCCCCTCTGGGCTACTCCCCCGCGTGTCAGGGCTTCGCACCAGCCGTCCTCTGGGCTGAAGGGGCCCCCTTCGCCCTCGGCGGCGGGACCTGCCGCCCCCTCGCGGCAGGCATCACAGTGAGGTCACACTCCCCGAGCAGTTCCGTCGCGTTCTTTACGTCTTCCTCTGCGCGCGTGGTCCAGCTGTCATGTCACACTTGCGTACCCCCGGGTCGGAGGGGAGCT
>NW_024342469.1:2150932-2151325 GCF_902729225.1 Pteropus medius | reverse complement strand
GAAGAGCATTTGGGAGAGAGAGAGAGACGGGGAAGGCACGGGCGGGCGGGAGGGGCCGTGGAGGCCACCAGCACCCTCGGGTCCTCGCTCACCCCCGGGTGGTGCCGGGGACACTTGGGATACATTTAGCAAATCTGTCCTCTGCAAGATTTTCGTGTAAACAGGTGACATTGGCGTCGTTTGAACAGAGCTGCAATTTCTCTTGGATGCTGAGGACGATTAGTGTCTGCAGTCTTATCATCCAGGTTTATTCCAGAGCGCTGCCTGCTCGCTGTCCCGATAACGCTGACAGGAGGCGATGAGGCGCCGGGCACGCTGGCCGGCTGTGTGTAAACCCTGTCTCCCCTCTCTTTTTTGCCGACAGAGGAGCTACGGAAGTTGAGCTGGTCCGGA
>NW_024342469.1:2148991-2149446 GCF_902729225.1 Pteropus medius | reverse complement strand
GGTCAGGGGTGCAGTGCAGTGGGTGGAGACGGCTGCCCTGTGGGGTGTGCGAGACGCGGGTGGGAACTGGGGGTGAGCAGGGTGCTGCTGTGGGGGAGGAGCTGAGCAAGGTCCTGGCAGGCCAGGCTCAGGCCCGCCACCGTGGGGACACAGGACCGGGATCGTTCTGGCTCTCCCCGAGGCTTAGGGTGACGGGTGAGTAAACGCGTGTAGGGTCAGCGGGCAAAGCCACCCTCCTGGAGGGGGATAGCAGGAAGGGGCGGGTGTCTCCAGGGCAGGGCGCACTCCTCCGGGTGCCAGGGCAGGGCACACTCCTCCGGGTGCCAGGGCAGGGCGCACTCCTGCGGGTGCCCAGGTGGCATCTTCTGTGGCGTCTGGAGGGTGCGTCCGTGCTCCCTCGGTAAAGGACATGCGGCTCATGTGACCGGGAACGCAGCGGATGTGTGAACAGGAGG
>NW_024342469.1:2143924-2146268 GCF_902729225.1 Pteropus medius | reverse complement strand
GGAGCAGGATGGGGGTTCTGCGGGCGAGGGGGGCGCAGCTGCTGTTTTAAGACGGTGGTCGGGGAGGTGACGCTGGAGCAGGCACGTGGAGGTGGCCGTGCAGGCGTCTCGGGGGAATGCATCCCAGTCTCGCTTGTTATTGGAGGAGGAGAGATTTGTGATTCCGACGCCTTTGTGCCCTCGGGATGGGGGCAGAGCAGACGTCCCGTGAGCCTCGCGGGGAGGGGCGGGAGCTGCGGTGACAAACAAGCAGTGCCACTCGGGCCCGGCCCGCACAGAGAGCGGGAGGCGCGTTGTGTCCGCCCCTGTGCACGGGCCTGAACGCGGAGCCAGGCCTGCGAGGGTGACGGGTGGTGACGGCTGCCCCAGGCTGTGGCTCCCGTGGGCTCTGTTGTGCAGTCTCCCTGGTGGCCTGACAGGTCCGTGTGGACGTGGACAGCCATGCCCCATCAGCTCCGTGCCCACCACAGGCCGCCGGCGCAGTCGGGGCCATGGTCTTCTGGACTGTGGTCCAGGGCTGGGGGCCGCAAGCTGCAGCAGAGGGAGCAGGGAGCTCGGGGGGCGGCCCTGAGGGAGACCCAGGCTGGTGGCTGGGTTGGGGGTGGGGCAGGGCCGCAGTGAAAGGCCTCTGGGGGCTTTCCGGGGCGGGAACGTAAGGCCGTCTGAGGCTGCGTTTGCTCGTCGTCCCTCGCAGACGTGCGGAGGACGGCAGAGGGTCCGGGGCCAGCAGCAGATGCCCGCCCTCGGTGTCCCTCCTCCGGGGGCCGAGTCCAGGCCTGAGCTCAGTCAGTGAACGCTGTGTGTGTGTCAGTGTGTGTGATGGGGTTGTGTGTGTGTGTAGGGTACAAGGGTGACTCCGCATGGTGGGACTCGTTCCCCGAGTTTCTGTGAATCGAGCTGCACGCCCCTGAACAGGTGGGCCCTCAGGTAAGAGGGCTTTGACGGCATTCAGGCTGGGAGTTTCTTTCAGTCTGCCACCAGGTTCCTGTGACCCCAGGCAGTCACCCTGGTCCCCGAGCCGGCTCCCTCCTCTGCAGGTGGGGCTGGTGCCGCCTCTGGCTTCTGGGATCAGAGATGGTGCCCGGGACGCAGCTGTCCCTCCTCCTGCTTTGTCTGCACCTGTGGCACCTTTACGGCAAAGACAGGTGGACTCGGAGCTTGACTCTTCGGAGCTTGACGACGGAGACTGGAAGCCCACTGGCCACAGCGGGCGCGGTCCGTGCCAGGCCCAGATGCTCGCCTCTGAAGCCGGCTCTGACCCGGCGTAGGAGCACCTCTTGCCCGGTGGGACCAGCGCCCGCCGGATCTTCGAGCCCGTACGCAGGGCTGCGCACGGGTGCCGGCTGGAGGGGCGCTGGCCGGAGGGCCCTGGTGCGTGGGAGCAGGGGGGCTGGGCAGCTGCTGGCATGCGGGGTGCACTGGGCATCTGGGTGCATCTGCCGCTGTCGGAACAAGGGGATGGCCACTGTTTGTGGCACTGGCAGCCTCATTTGGCCAGAAAGCAGAGGCAGGTCGGGATGGCCGCCACCCCTTTCCTCGGGAACAGGGACCCGGCCTGCCTGGCTCGGGGGCGGATTCTGCCAGCTGGACCGCTCTGGTCAGTGTGCCCCTTTCCAACGCGTCGTCATTACTCCAGCGCGTTTTCCCGTGGGCGTCTCTCGCAGGGCCCCTTCTCATGGTCGGTGAAGGGGGAGGGCGGTGACGCCTGTGACAAGGCTGGGTTGTGAACTGCTACACCTCCAGGAGAGATGCCGGGCAGCAGGCGCCCGGAACCCCAGACGTACCCAGTAGGCCTCTGAGCTGAGGATTCGCTGGCAGGAACCTTCGTCGGGAAAGAATCAGACGCGCACCGCGGCGTGCCTTAGGGCTCCCGACAGGTGGGCGTGGCCCGTGCTCAGCAGCATGGAGGCCTGGTGCGGAGACGCATGCGCAGAGCCCCGTTCGCGGCGGGCCCTGCGGCCTTCGGGGCGTGTTCCAGAGCGCGGCTGCAGACCTTTTCTGTGAGGGGCTGGCGGGCGGCAGTGTTTCAGCACAAGGCGTGGCGGGTCACGTGGTCGGTGTCCGACAAGATTTATTTGCAAGACAGGCGGTGGTCTGCAGCTTGCTGACCTTTTCCTCAGAGCTTAATGACGTAGGAACGTGGTCACGATTTTAGTGAGATGCATGAGCACGGACTGCTGGCCGAAGGGCAGTTTCCCGGAAAGGACACGGAGAGGACCCGTCGTAAAAGACACGAGTAATCGGGCTCTGTTCGAGTAGGGACTGGTCTTCGACAGAAGACGTCGGCAGCGGGGAGAAAAGGCACACGGGGGGGAGGGGACGGTTCCTTTACAGCAGACTCAGT
>NW_024342469.1:2113769-2143786 GCF_902729225.1 Pteropus medius | reverse complement strand
AGTGCATCCTAGCAGGCACTAAGACAAGGCAGTGTGGCAGTGTGGCAGTGTGGCAGTGCTGAGCGCTGGCACGGCCGTGGGGCCACGGGCACCCTCAGAGCATGCTTCCCACGGGACCTTAGCAACACCTACCAGAGGCACGCGCGCCGCGTGGTCCCACTGCCAGCGAACGCTTTACAAAGTGCCCGTCCCGCGGCGTCAAAGGTGCCCGCAGGAGCGTTTGACCCGGCGTCTGCCCACGGGACAGCGGCAGATGCGAACCGCTCTCACCCGCGCGTGCTTCACGTGGAACGCCGCGTTCAAGCAGCCAGCCCGGAGCCACACGCACACGTGGAGCTGTCACACGCCGGGGAAGACCCTGAGCCCTTCGCGGCACGGAGGCGTGAAGAGGCTCCTCCGTCAGCCCTGCTCTGGGCGACCGTTATGTGCGCCCCCGCTGTGGGGCTTCCGGCAGGTCCCCAGTGGCTGCGGGGCAGTGCCCCCGCTCAGGGGGGCCCACGGCGCCCGAGTCCAGGGCCCCTGTGCAGGCCGTCGGGAGTGGAGCTGCATGTGGGTCACTCGCAGACTGACCGTCACCCGTGTCTCTTTCCACCACTCATTCCTCGTCCCGCTGTGTCCCGTAGGGTGTCCTCGTCCCGCTGTGTCCCGTCCAGGGGAGATTGCACGTTAACGGCACATCCTTCTTTGTGTTCCCCCCAGGGTTACCTTCCTGCCAACGTCGACCGAAGACCGGCCACTCTCCAGAGAAAACAGAAAGAGTATTTCACGTTCATCGAGCGCTACTACGATTCTCGGAATGACGAAGTCCACCAGGACACGTACAGACAGGTGGGGACCCTTTTCCTTCCTCGCGTGTTCCCGGCGGTGCTTTGACTCGGTGCCGACGTGTGGGAGGACGTGTTTTATCCGGCGCGTCCCCGGTCGGGGCACTGACCTGTTTTCCCAGACGTGGATGAGCCTGAAGACAGGCGAGCGGTCGGGGGCGCACGGCGCGTCCAGACTTGCTGCAGACCTAGCTCTTCGCGGCCTTCGCGGCCCCCAGTTTCGTGCGCGTGAGGGTCCGAGGTGGCTCGTGCCCCCTCAGCCTCCGAGGGGCCTCGGTTTTCTCGCGACCCCGTGTCACACGTCTCCTTCGGGAACCCTACCTCTGGGTGACGGAGCGAGGCCCAGATGGGGCTCTTTGCCGCTCTCGTCAGTTGGTATAGGCCTGTTAAGAAGCACCCCAGGCAGGCTCCCCTCTGCTTGAGAACCAGTTTTTTTAAGTAGGATGGGTTCCCGAAGTGTCTTCCACAGACGAGGCTCTGGGGCGGTCTGGGGAGGGGCCGCTTGCTTTGCCTTCCAGGGCAGCCCCCTGCCCCTGGGTGCACTGCTGCACGAGGCTTGTCCTCTGCTCCACCCCCGGCCACCCCTGGGCCACATGGCACTGCCACGCAGTTACTCTGGGAAACGGACTTGAGGCAGGTTGCGTTTGGATGTGGTTTGGGAAATTAATTAGCTGACCTGGTTAGTTTTCCCACCCACTCTTGGTGGAGAATGGGTAAATTTGGTGTTGTTTTGAACACGCTTTTGATGTATTTTTATTCAAGAAGAAGACTTCCCAAGGATGACATCAGCGTCTATCTGAAAGATTTACCGAGCTGTGTTCTGTTACGAATTTCTTAAGGGAAAGTTCATTAAAAACGGTGGCGTGCATCTTTATTCAGTTACTACGACAGGTGATGAAAACCTCCCATAGGATTTTGGGTCCTCCGGGACTTTCTGTGTTCGTGTAACCGAGAGAGACGTGACCCGGAGCAGCTTCTTGCTGGCCACTCGCTTCGCAGCCGAGCAAACCCGCCCCTCGGAGGTGGAGCCTGTGCCGTCCCACCTCCCATTCCCGCCCCGTTAGGTCCCCACAGTTAGGTCAGGGCTGAGCCGCTGGGTTTGGGGCTTGGTCACCCCGGTGTCTCCCTGCTCCCACCGACGACGTGTGACCTGTGAACTGACCTGGCTGACCACCTGCCCCGAGGCGTGCAGCCCGTGGCCTCTCTCTGGGAGGTGGGGCCGCGGCCCCTGCACTGTGATTCCTGTGTTCACTCTTGGAGAACGTGTCAGGTCCAGGGCACACAGAGTCGGCGAGGGTTAGAGATGCGCCGGCGTGCCCTCCGCTCCCTGGGGGTTCCGGGGACCGTCACGGCCTCCTCCTCGCCCTGTCCTTACGCGGGGGCGGGACGGGCGGCGTGGAGGGGCACGCAGCCCCGCGTGTCCAGCCTTGCGGGGTGCCTCCTCTCCCACTGGATTTCCTCCCAGAGACACAGGTTACGGCAGGGTGTGGTCACGATGAGCCCTGTCCTGTCTGTTCACACACTTGACAGGCAGCTCTCCTGTACGACGGGCTGGCTCTGGTGGCCTTGGGGTGCTGGGGACAGATGTGTGGTTGCACGGGTGGCCCTCGAAGGTGCCTTGGTGCAAGGGATGCGATCCGACAGGTCTTCATCCCGCCCTCGGGCTGGACTGTCCCCTCCTTCCTCGCCCTGGCCCCCACGTCTCTTTTGGCACACGTCGGGGACGCTTTGCTCAGAGGGCTTGAGAGCTTAGTCCTGTGCTCCTTTGGTGCCACCTCCTTCCCTGTCTGACTTCTTCCCCTTGTGGCCTCGTAGCCATGCTCCCGAACGCCTTGGTGTGCGGGCCGCTGGCTGCCGTTCCAGTTCCCGCCCCACGCAGTTCACCGCCCCCACCCATGCCCGTGGCTGCTGGGCCCCAGGTGCTCCCTGAGGGAGAGTTTACGGCAGAGACGACCCCGGTGGCGTCAGAAGCAGTTCCCGGCCCCGGAGCTGTGTGCCCAGGGCTGTGAGCCCTGTCTTGTCTGACCTTCAGCAGCGCCCCTGGAGGGGTGTGGCAGGCACCTGGCAGACAAGGGCACTGAGCCCCAGAGCCTACGACGCGCCCAGGACCACGGCGCTAGTAGGCACAGCGGGAAGGCCGCCCAGGTCACGTGCAAGGCCGGGACGCGGGAATGAACCTGGACCATAGGCGCCCTCTCGGCCTGTCTGTGCTGTCTCCCGGGGCGGTGGGGCAGGTGACAGCGCTGGGCAGTGTGGGGTGCTCCGGGGCGTTGGAAGCCCCGTGCGCCTGCTCGAGCCAACGACGTGTTTGGTTGTCTGTCGCCCCCGCAGGCGTGTTCCTCTGTCGTGTGTGTGGCGGGCTCTGTGTGGCTCTCCCGACAGGCAGAGGTTTCTGAATGCTGCCTGTGGAAAGTGCCCAGGGTCCCCCAAGGACTCCGCAGCAGAGGAGAATGTGGCCTGCGTTCTGAGGAGAAGCTGTCACGTCTGAGAACTTGTCCACTGTTGATGTACTTGAACTGCTCTCGAGTCAGAGGCTGGAAATCAGTGTTTGCTAATTGCTATGGATCACGTCACTAACTAGCTGAAGGCCAGCTCAGTTCCTCAGCACGCAGCTGCTGGGCACCGCAGGCCGCTGGGCTGGCACCCGCTCCCGCCCCAGGGGACCCGGCGCGTGGGCGGTCCTGTCCTCGGAGAGCCCACGCGGGTCCACGGCACGTGCGTCGCTGTCCCGAGCATCGCCGTTCTGATACAGGACCAGACGCGGCGTTCGTCATCGTCTGTCCCTTTCTGTCCCCTCCAGATCCGCATCGACATCCCCCGGATGAGCCCCGAGGCGCTGCTGCTGCAACCCAGCGTGACCGAGGTAAGGGCCGGCGTCCCGGCGCCCTGTGGAGGGCTCGGCTTCGGTGGGGTGATCGGCGCCCCTCTGCTAGTGAGGTGGTTGGTGCGGTCGGGGCGCTTTATGCAGGAGCAGGTCGGGGGCAGCCCGCGTGGCCATAACCGCCGACGGGAAGGGGTCCCGTTTGCCCCCCTCGTGTAGTGGCCCGTGGGTCCCAGCGTCGCGCACGGGCTCCGTTGTGTCTCCCGTGTCTGGTGTCACTTCTGGTTTGCGTCCTGTCCACGGTCACGGGGGTCTCGTTCTCGCACTTCCTGTTTTGTCCCGGTATTCACGTCACCTTCCCTTGACACCAGGCCTCGCTCGTTACTTCAGCCGGATCACGAGTTCTGATCTGCGCGGTCGGGGGGCGTCCACACCCCGCTTCCTCTTTGGAGTTGCTTGTACAGTCCGAGGCCTTCATTCTTTCACATAAGCCTCGGAATCGGAGGATCAAAAGCCACAGTTTGGCTTTTAAAGTCTGACTCGTGGTCGGGATTGCCCAGAATCTATAAATCAATTTGGGATAAAGATTCAACTGGAATCTTTATGAAATTTAGTCTTCATTTTCATGAACGTGCCGAGTCCCCATTTTTAGGCCATTTTTAATCCTTTCAATGAAGTTTTAAAATTTGTTCAGTAAAGGTACTACGTATGTTTTATTAGATTATTTTGTTGCTGTTACACATGGTGCCTCTTTAAAAATTGAAGTTTTCGTGGGAAGTATTAGTTTTGCATCTTGATTGCTCCAGTAAACGTACCTTTAACCTTCGACATCTCTCGTCTGTGTGGTAAGTGCATTAAAAAAAATCCAGGATCATTCAAGCGAAAGCACTTATGGACCTTGTGACACAGAAGGAGAAAATCAGTTTTCCGCAGAAGTAGCCATTTTGAGATACTTCCCTTTGATTGTTCTTTTCAATAGTTGTGCTTATTGTGCCTGAAAAATAAGAGATAACCTCTTTTTTACTTACTTTTAAAGAGAAAATAGAGTCTGCCACAAGTCCTTTAGTTTATTTCTGTATTTTTCCTGCCACTTGACACATTCCTCGTAGAGCTGAGCTCATGGGCCTCTCGGTCTCTGAGGGAGCCGGTCGCCGCCAGTTGATGTTGGTTGGCCTGCTTGTGTGTGACATCCGGGGACCTCGGTCCCTTGGTCCGAAGCCCTGAGCCCTGGCAGCGGGTCTCTGTCCTTCACGGCTTCCCCTCGGCTCTCGTGCACCCCTTTGGGCCCCTCGGGGAGGTGCGGGCCTGTCCAGGCCCTGCTGGGCAGGGCAGTCCCACCTCTGGGCAGACGGGCTCACAGGGGAGCGGACGAGGGGGTGACTTGGGCACAGCTCTGTGTGGGAGGACGTGAAGTGCTCAGTGAGGGGCTTTAGGGAGTGTAGAGATCTTGGTCTCGTGTTAGCCAGGAGGCAAAATGAAGGTGAAGTTTCTGCATTGTGGGGGCCAGGCCTGGATGTACACGCAGCTGACGGCACAGCCACTGCAGTGGCTTCACGGGACTGGCCTCGATCGCCCTCTCGCGTGCTAGCCGTCGGCAGTGAATCGGCGGCTCCTCTATGCTTGGCTGTCGCTTCGTGTGTGGCCCAAGGCGGCCGCATCCTGGCCTTGACCGACGGCCCTGGCCTTCTCTTCGGCTCTGCGAGGACAGAGCCTGGGTCTGTCTTGTCCCACTGTCACCTGGCTCTCTCGTGGTTATGATGTGCCGGCGTGACGAGTGAGTTGGGACACACCGCCGTCCTTGTGGGCGTTCTGCAGGCCCTTCGAAGCGAAGCTGAAGAGTTAGAGCGAGGCCGGTGTTGTCGAAGCCCCCTCTGTCCCTCCCCAGACATTGTCTCGTCCCCTACGGGTAACCGTCCTGTCGAGGTTTGGTTGGTCGTCCCCCTGCGTTTCTGTGCGGCTCTGTTGCGTGTGTTCAGGTGCGTGTGTGTGTCGTCTGCACTCGCGGTTGCTCCTTCTGTCACTGCAGCCTGCTGCGGGAGTGACCCAGTCAGCCGGCTGTCCGGAGAGTCTGGGCCGTCCTCCTCTCGCGGTGCGGCCCTGGGTGCTGGGGCGGGGGCCCCAGGGTGTGCCGCTCTGGGGCGTGTGCTGAGGAGGGGCGCCCGGCTGGTTCGGGGCGCTGTGCCCCTGGCCGTCCCCAGCCTGCCCGGCTGACCGTTGCCCTGAGCTGGCTGCTGGGCGCGGAGGGGTCTCGCTGCGCTTCCAGTTCTCACGTTCTTAGTTGGGGACGAAGTAAGTGTTTTGTCACCAGTTTCTCGGCCGTCTGTTTCCCTCGCGTGAGATGCTTTTGTCCCATGTTGCCGCTGTCTCGTTTGTCTTTCCTGTGTCTTGGGGCCCCTGGTTTGCAGGCGGCATGCCGGCTCTGTCTGGGTGCACGTGGGTGCACGTGTCTTCTCTGAGCAGGTGGCTTTTTCACTCATCGGGGAAGAGAACTTCTTAACCAAACAGCCAGTTCGAAGTCCTTCCCGTCACCTCTGGGCCTGTTCGTGTCCTAAGGCGTTTTGTCCAACCTCGCATGTGATTTCAGAGAAATCTTACATCGTCCGAGAGTTTCGGTTTTGCGTGTTGCCTTTAGGACCATGTCCGTTTGGCACGGACTGGTGGAACTGGGGTAGCAGTGCAGTTTCCGTGGGGTTCCCCGCCTGGACAGCAGCCGCGCCCCTGGCCCTGTCATCTCTGCCGCACGTCCTGGGTGCGCGCGTACGGGGCCCTCCTGGCCTCTGAGCGGCTCCTGCGCTGTCTGTCCAGTCGTCCCTGTGCTGGCTGCTTCTTGTCCTGGCACGTGGTCTTGATGTCTGGTAGGACAGCCGCCACATCTGGTCTTATTTCTGGGCTGTTCTTGACCTTTCACTTTGTGTGTGAATTTAAAATCAGCTTCTTATGTTTCGTGACAGTCTCAGATATCACCGTGGATCATTGGTTGGAGAAAATGTTTTGTTTCTGCGTTTATTTAGTTCTTGTCATCTTTTATTTTTAAAGTGTTTTTTCCTTAAATGTATTGCGTAGCTTGTTAAATTTATTCATATTCATTTTAAAAATAAATGGTACCTTTAAAAATTTTTTGTTTTCCAATTTTTTATTGACACCGTATAGAAATGCAGTCGACTTTTGTAAGTTAATCTTCTACTTGGCAAACTTACTCACCTCTTTCATGACTTTTGATATTTTGTGTGTGGGTTGAGGGTTTGAAGACGGCAATGATATCATTTGTGAGTGAGGACGGTTTCGTTTTTTCTTTCTGTTCTGTCCATACGTTTCCTTCTTCTTTATTCGTCTGCTTGTGCCGGCTCACGCTGCTGCCACGACGTTGGACGTAAGCGACGCAAGCAGGCGCGCTGGTGGCATTTCCGATTGTCAGGGGGCATCTGCCAGCATCGCACCGCTGACTTTGATATTTCTCCTGGGCTTTCCAGGCCCTCTCTCTCTGGTGAGGGCCGTGCCTCGCTCAGACTTTCCACATCGTAAGTGGTCGTTAAGGTTTGCCAAACCCTTTCGCTGTCATTTGAGGTGATAATATGTTCTCGTTGCTTTGTTTCGTCGACGTGGTGCATTTTGTTAGTTGAGGTGACCGCATGTCCCTGAGGGAAATCCAGACTGGTCAGCGTGGAGTTTTTGTGCCTGGCAGGTTGTTTGTTGACATCTGACGTGCCCTGCTACCAGGAGTGGGAGTCTGTGGCTCTCGAATTTGAGAAAAACGCTTCCTAACCAGCCGCTGGTTCTTCTGTCACGCTTTGGCGTGTGACCCGTCAGCCCTGTGGAACATTCGGCCTGGTGACAGCGGTGCTGTGGTATTTTGCTTGCAAGCATTTCTTTTCTGTACTTCAGTCGTGAGTGTAATGAGACGGCTGCGTTTTGCTAACCTGTCAAGACCCCTCGAGTATAAAACGTGGGATGTAAATCCGCATTTTTGAATGAAGTGACAGTCGAGTCCTTCACACGGCGGACGTGACACTGTTACTTCTTTAAAAGCATCACGTTATCACATAGTTGAGGAGCTGAGTGTCCCGGTGTCTCTGTATTTTATGTGTTAGACGGCTGCCTTTTAGTCCACATTTTGACTTGTTGCAGACTCTTACTTGGTTTTGTCATCGGGTGTTATAATTCTTGGGGGGGAACGTTCCTTGAATCATGTTGCGAACACTCGCGTTGTAAACTCCTGAGCCCAGGTCACCGCTGGATTCAAGGGCTGTAAATCCCGCAGGTGTTTTTTCTCGCTTGTCTCACAGAAATTATCTCCGTAGCGCTTTACACGCCGTAAAGTCATGTTGCCGATGCACCTGGTTGAGTTACGATGTTTTCAGATTCCCGAAATCAGATTTTTTCCCCCAAGTAACCATGAGCAGGGCGACATTGCCAATTTCAATATATTTCCCATTTTAGAGGCACAGCTTTCTGCCCCCGAGCGCACAGAGCTGCTGGTGCCCTCTGCTGCCTCGGAGGCGAGTGGAGGCGGGGGGTGAGGGTCATGAGTGCGGACCGACAGAGCTCCCCCCGGGACCCCCGGAGCCCCCCGGGCAGCGGCTTTGGAGGAACCGTGGAGTTTTTTTGGAAAAAATTCTTTCCTGGCTCTGAGGTTTCTGAAGTTTGGCAAGCAGACCAGGAGTACCTGTCGCTTTCCAGTTTCTCAGCCCTGGTGGTGGCACGTCGTGGCCTGGTTGCCGCGACCCCCTTTCCTACATCTGGGCAGGGCGCCCGCCCTCGCCCCACAGGCAGGCGGCCCAGGCCGGGGCGGGGCTCGCGGGGGCCCGGGCACCATCCTTGGGGGCAGAGACCCCACAGGAAGGGTGAGGAGTGGGCTCCCAGCCCGCAGGCCCGGCTGCCTTGCGCCTGGCGCTGGCGGGCCGCTCCTGGGCTCCTGGCTTGGTTCTTCTGGCTTTTGGCCCTTGATTTCAGTGACCTGTTGGCTCTTCCTGTTGACACGGGGACTTCTGAGCAGCCCTGGCCTCTGGCAGCTCTCTGCTCTGAGGAATGAGGTCTCGGTGTGGCTGGCCAGCCTGTTCTCCCGTGCAGGAGCTGCTTCCCGGGTGCGAGGTCACCTCGGTGGGGAGGGAGGTGGCCAGTGTCCTTCAGAAGATTCCTGTCCGGTTTCTATCTCAGTTGGGACTAGGGTGGCGGTCGGGGTGAGTGGCTGGGTCTGGGGTGGGAGAAGCCGGGGAAGGAAACACCTGCTCCCCGCTTGCCTGGAGGAGCAGGGGTTCAGGGGAACCCTGCTTTGTTCGCGTCTCCTTCAAGTGTCATGTTGCTAATGCTTTGAAAACGCCTGCTTGGAAAAAGTGTCACAGAATCGTCCACTTATGATTTCTTTTTACCAGCCTGAGAGCGAAGGCTTAGAAATGGCTTGATGCGTTCTTTGCACAATAGCTGTCCAGTGGTTTGGTCCAGCTCAGAAGTCCTACAGCGCGTGGCCCTCCGCTGGGGGAACGGGGTCCCTTTGCCTGACGACAAGTTCTCAGTGCCGTCTGATCCATGCAGAGCTCATTGTGTTTGTGATCAAACAGCAAGATAATTTCAGAGACGCCACCCAGCGCCCTCACGGTCACGAGTGCGCTCCTGGGTGGTGTGGTGGCCACAGGGCCCTGAGATGACAAAGCATTTCAGCGTGTCCCAGAGGCCTCGTGAATGCGCCGAGGGTTGAGGTTAAATTTTCCTGGGGGGGCAGGGCGGGGGTGCGCGGGGCGACGGGGTGGGGACGACGGGCGCGCGGGGCCCATGGCGCCGCTTCACGTCATCTGGGAGGAGCTTTTCACGGTGCTCTGCGGCCGAGACTGGAGTCGGTACTAGGGTTTGTGGTTTCAAAGCACAGGCAAAGCCGGTTAGGTGAGGGGCGCCGTGAGGGCCGGGGCGCCTCTGCTGCCGGCCGTGAGCGAGCCGTCGGCACGCAGGCGGCCCGGCACGGTACCCCGACGGTGGCTGTGTCATTGTGTTGTGATGCCGTCTCCCACCGGCCTGGCTGCTGCAGTCGCCCGGAGTGACGTGAAGCAGTCAGGGCTCCCAGCACGGAAGGCGGCTGCGTTCACCACCAGGGACAGAGCCGCCGCTCCAGCCGCAGACCGTGGGCTCCCCCTTCTTCCCGGTGGCGTGAGACCCCGGTTCCTCCAGTCCAAGAGGGGCCCCGCTAAGGCCTCGTGTCCGGCCACCGCGCGTGCTGCAGGGCCGTGTGGGCTCCTTTCTCAGTGTCGCAGGCCCCCCCGCTGCTGGCGGGCCGTGTGGGGGCGGGGCAGACCGGGCCTCCCGATGGTTGGCGTCCTGGCCTTCCTGCCGCCAGTTCCCCCCGCATCCCCTGCTGCGCACCCAGAGGCTACCAGGGCCGCTCCTAGGGCGACGAGCACCCACCTCCGCCCTGAGGAGCGGCAGGTGGGACTGAGCCCAGCTTTAGGACACGGAGGGCTAAGGAATTCTGCAGTTGGAAGTTGTGCTTATGGGTCCTCCCCAAAGACTTAGCTGAGCTCCCAATCAGCTAATTAGGACATGCTCTGTTTTCCATCTCCTGCCCCAGGCAAGAGCTCCTGACAGGTTTTCCCACAGGAACCTGTCTCATGGGGAACAACAGTGTGAAGTGTGTGAAGCCGGAGGTTGTCCCGTCGTGGGGGTGCTGCTGCCAGCGCGCTTTTATCAATCGTCTCCATCGTCACTTTGTTCTTGTGGCAAACGGGAGAATGCAGTATGTCACATTTCTCGTTACTAAGTAATTTATTTTGAAAACGTCTGAGTGTCTTGCTCCCTGGACTCAAGTCTCCCTCTGTGTTTCGGTGGAAGACCTTCGCAAAATCAAGCGTCAGTGCGGGGGCATCTGTAGTATTTTTTTATTTGCTTTCTTGTTAACTGCAACCAGGAATTTTTTAAACATTAGAGCAAGTTTTCAAAACGTAAACACTTTCTCTGTTCACCATTCCCTGGCCAGCTCTGACCTGGTTCATCAATAGGTTGGCATGTAATTGGGACCGAGATATTCTGTATGTGGTTCCTTTAAGGACTGGACCTCTGGCTGTTTCCTGAGAAAAAAGGGAGATAAGTGGCCGTTACTTGGCATTCATCACTTGTTGTTGGCGCCCTGTGTCGTGTCATTCTGCTGAAGATCGAATGACGGGGTCCGGATCCGCAGGGACGAGGCTGCCTTCATTTGACTCTGCCCCTACCTTGCAAAAAGGACCTATATTCAAGAGAAATTAAAATCTCAAAATCTAAATCCTAAGAACCCACAAGCTAATAAGCAAACTCATAGGAGCTAATTGAAGACAAAAGGAAGAGTAAATCACAGTCAGTGGAAAGAGAAGGAACCCCGCCCCCCACAGCTGCTCCCCGCTGCTGGCTGAGGGTGTGGGTGGGTGTGTCCATCAGCCTGGGCTGTGCTGGTGTTTGATCTGCTGGCTGCCTTCGTGTGTGGGCCAGCTAGTTAGCAACGGCAATGAGGTCTGCGCCACGCCACGTGTCCTGTAGCTGCCCTGCCTCCCGGGGCCGGAGGCCAGAGGCTCGTTTCCTGCCCCCACAGCCAGCACCCCTCTTCCTGTAGGAGGGCTCGGGGAGCAGGAATGGCGGCTGGGAGAGGAGTCTTCAGCGGGCAGAGCCCCGAGGCTGAGCCTGCCGGACAGCTGCAGGTGGGCAGGTGAGGGCAGACGTCAGAATGTGTGGTCTTGGCTCTGAGGTCCCTGTGGCTGGAGCTGAGGGAGCTTCCGGTGCGGCCAGCACACGTGAGTCGCCAGGCCCTCAGGGCGGGATGCTGGCCTCCCCCTCCCCCCCGCAGGTCCTCCTCGGCCCGAGGGCCCGAGGGCAGGGCAGGACTCAGGGTCCTTCACCCTTCTGTGTTCCTGGTCTCCCAGTGCCACCTGACGGTCTTCACGTGGCATCTTTCCCGCACGATTAGTCAGTGGAGGGTTTTTCTCAGGGGAGTCCGGGCAAGGCCGACCTACCTGCTGCTTTTATAGCATTGGCTTCCACCTGCCACCTTAGGTGGCCTCTCCGTGTTCTGTGCATGGCGGGTGGGCCCTCAGCTGGCTGAACACGATGCCTAGGCTTGCGGACTGGCCCACGATGGCAGGTGTGTATGTGTGTGTGTGGGGGGGTCTGGGACCTGTAGCTGGCTTAGTTGGGGGCAGATGTGAGCGTGTTGCCCTGTGTCCAGCTGGCAGACCCTCTCCGTGCCTGTCCTTGACCATGGCTGGGAAACAGAAAGTCTTCCCAGTGACAGACGTGATGAGGCAGGTCACTCTACGCAGACTGACGGCTCTGCTCTCGGCCATGTGGGCTTCCTGAGCCCCGCGCTGCCCTTCACCGTGTCGCGTGTGCTCCGCCCTCCCCCCTCCCCACATCTGGAGACCCCACCAGCCTTCACAGCCCTGTCTGCCTGCCCCCTCCACCCCAAGCCTCCCGCTGCCTGCGCTCAGGGGAGCTGGTCTCCCTTGGCCCATATCCCCTCCCAGCAGGCAGGGGCTTGAGACCCCGATGGGTTGACATCTGAGGACCAGGTCTGCAGCATCACGTGACAGAGAAACAGAGTGGGAGAAGCTGGTCAGAAGTGCAGCGGACGGCTGGGTGCTGTCCGTCCATCCAGACCCCCAGAACAGGAAGGTCCACGCGCTCCCGATGGCACAGAGCCAGGAGAACAGGGAGCGGGGCTCCCCATGAAGCGTGGAGGAGACCTGGATCATTCACACCTCTGTTCAGCCCACTGAGTTCTGGAGTTCTCGGGGTGTGCAGTGAAGAGAGGGGGGAAGACCCTCCCTGGGGGCTTACGTTCAAATGGGGACCAGCCTGGGAGTCGGCGTTTGAACAAGCTCTTATGCCGAAGTCATGGGAGCCGCGGAAGTTGGGGAGTGGGCATGCCAGGAGGGGCGAGTGCCAAGGCCCGAGGCAGGGACACAGCGCTCGGTTTGGGGCAAGAGGGCCGGGTGGAGGGGACGCTGAGAGGGTGGAGGGGCGCGGCAGGCCCGGCGCCTCGGAGTCGTGGTTGAGCGTGTGCACTTTGTCCTTCGCGTCTTGGGAAGCCACAGGGGACACGGTGTGGCCTGATGGTTTCTGTGGTCAGCAGCTCCGTCTGCTGCTCTGCGGGGTGTGGAGTATTTGGCTTACAGGGAGACCCGCCGGGAGACGGTCACAGCGGACTGGCACTGGGCCGGGTGGTGGCAGTGAGCCTAGAGGAGGGGCTGGAGCCGGCTCTCTGGGGCTGATTTGGGGCGATGGCATTCGGGAGCCACAGCTGTCGCCACGACTCTAGGACCGGCCGCGGGGCGCGTGACGTTTCAGAAGCACGTGTCTTAGGGGCAGAGCCAGGCCGGCGCCGCCCGTCACAGACCCGCGTGGACACGCGCTTTCCGCCGTTCCCGCCGGTCTGCCTCTTCAAAGGCTTTTCCGTCTCATGCTTGAGCTACCTGTCCCTTTATATTTACGTGTCACTGGGATGAAAGTCTTAAAAATGTACTTTCCAGGTTATCAAGAGAGACTGAGTAGAGCGAAATCTAAATAATTCGAATTAAGTGATAGCTTTCCTTGATTAATAGGCACTCTGAAATCTAAATTTTCCCCCACAGTAGCATGAACGCGCTCTTGGGCAGTGTGTTGTCGTCGAGGCGGGCAGCGGGCTTCCAGCAGGCGGGGGAGGCCGGGGCCCTGCACCGTGGCCTGGACGGCGGCGTCGGGGTGCTTGCTGGACCCTCGCTCCCGCGTAGACAGTGCTGCCCATGTGCTAGAGCTCCGTGTGCTTGCTGACCGACGAGCGTGGCCGCCGCCTCTCTCGCCTGCTCAGCCTCTGCAGGCAGATTTGCCCAGGAGTGCCTTCCGCAGCTGCCCTGGTGGCACTCGGGCGGCGTCCAGTCCACTCCGGACTCTGCACGAGCGAGGCCGGCCCGTGGAGGCTTGTGCTTCAGGACCGAGTCAGGAGCCCGGAATCATGGCCAACAGTCTGTCCTGGGTGCCTGCAGGGCGGCGAGCTGGTGGCCCTCTCGTCATTCTTCGCTGGGTAGAGTAAAGCTGGTAAGATGCCTGGTCCCAAATACCACCGTCTCTGCGGCCTTCCTTGTGTGCAGGCGGCCGGGCGGGGCCGTGGCTGCCGCGTTTCTGCCTCGCGGTGAGTGGGCTGGGGCCGAGGGGAGGGTCCCCCCGCCCCGGGACCTGCCTCCTCGTCTGTCCTCACGGGCCGTCCGCGGTGCTGCCCACGGCCCTGGCTTCGAGCGCATCCTTTAGCCTCAGGGAGGGTGATGGTGCCCAGTGTGGAGCGTCATCAGCCACTGAGCGTTGGCATATGCGAATGCTCCACAGTGCCACTGTTGAGTGATTTTGGTCTTTCGGTCATGTTTATTCAGCTCCTTCTAGAAAACTGTTGACTTAAAATGAAAAATGAAAAACACCTCCACGTGAATGTCTTAGTCGTTCAGCAAAGGTTTATTGGGTGCCCGCTGTTACAGGTGCCGGCCTGGTCCGGTCATCCCTCGCGAGCGACCCCAGTGCGTGCTGTCCTTAGGTGGGAATCGGGCTGCGGCCACTGGTCGGCTGAGGGCCCCGGGTTGAGAGACTCGTCCCTCCTGGGCCCCAGGCCCCTCACTCTAGAAGCCGGGTGGTAGTGACTGGCAGGGCGGACCCAGAATACCGGCTCCGCGGTACTTAGGGATGTCGGGATGAAAACAGTGGTGTTTGCGAGGTCGGCGCGTTTGAGGGTGATGTAACCCATCCTTTGTCTGAGCCCTCATCAGGCCTGCACTGGGGGCCTTGTTAGTGTGAGGCTGGGGCAGCAGGGAGATGGCGGGGGCAGGGAGCCACACCCAGGCTGGCGCAGGGGTGGCTGGCTGGGCGGCTGGCCCCAAGGGAGGCTCTGCGGGACACCGGGAGAAAGTTCCCGAGCAGGAGTACGGTCGCCGCTCACGGGGTGGGGGCCGCAGCGGTCTCCACGGGGGCAGTGCTGCGGTGAATCCGACAGGTAGGCAAGTAAGCGAGGGACAGGCTTTCTCAGCAGTGGGCGTGGTAGCAGGTGACAGCCTGGTGGGCTCAGAGAAGGTGCTGTAGCTCAGTCTGCTCGAATGTGGGTGCTGGGTTGGGGGTCACAGGCAGGGCACGGACCAAGGGAGGCCAGGGTGTGGTGCTGCACACTCGGGGCTCTGTGGGTGGGGGGCGGAGGCCGGAGCCCCATGCGTGTGCGCGGGGTCGGGTGATGGAGTCGTGTGCACCTTGGCGAAGTAGCTTTCCGAGTACAGAGGAAGGGGCCATTGTACGTGGGTGCCGTGAGCAAAGAGAAGAGGCTGAGGAGTGACCCCCGTTTATGGCCGGGACAGTGAGTGACGGTGGGCGTGCGTGTGATGGGAGGGATGCGTGTGTCTCCTGGATGGTGATTACTTCCCAGTGACTGAAAGATCAGCTTAGAAAAACCACACCTGAGTTCAGAGATGCAGAGCACAGACTGGTGGTTGTCGGATGCGGGGGGAGGGGTGAAGAGGGTCAGAATGAAATGAGTCCTGGGGATAGGATGTGCAGCTGGCTACTCTAGGTAACAGTACTGCTGTGCATATTTGAAAGCTGCTGAGAGAGTAGATCTTAAAAATCTTTATCACAAGACAACATTTGTAACTGTGGCAAAAATGTTCACTAGGCATATTATGGTGGTCATTTCCCAATATGTCCAGGTATCTAATTGTTACGTTGTACACTCAAAACTAACATAATGTAATATGTCAATTACACCTCAATTAAAAAAGGTCTTTTTACCTTACAAGGGAAATTCAGAGCATTCATCTATGTATCCACGCACCCATTCATCCGTCCATGCACCCATCCCTCCATCCACCCATCCCATCCATCCATCCACCCACCCACCCATCCCCCACCCATCCTCCCACCCATTCATCCATCCGCATCATCCACTATCCACTCCACCCACCCACCCATCCACGCACCCATCTCTCCGTCCATGCACCCATTCAGTCCTGTACCCATCCACCCACTTGCCCGTCCCTCTGCCTTCCCTCCCTCCGGCCCTCCTCCCCTCTCTCCCTCCTTCCCTTGGGAGACCGGGTGTTGCTGTGCTGCCTGACCAGGCCCCAGGCAGCCGTACGCAGTCGCCGCCCGAGGGCCTGGCAGAGCAGCGAGTCCGTGTGGTGGGAGCCGGCTTGTGGGGCCGGACGGAGCCCAGAAGTTGCTGAAATGGTGCATGTTGCTTGTGTGTCAATAAAAAAATAAGATAATTGGAATTTTATGAAAAAGTTAAACAACAAATGGTATTTGTTTGTAATTGTATTTTAATGTTAGCGACAGTGAAAAATACCCACATTTAAGTAAAAGAGTGCATACATTTTAAAGTTTCTGATGTGTTTACTTTTCTCCTTACCACGTGTTCAATTTTCTTTCAGATTTTTGAAAGGATATTGTTTATATGGGCGATACGCCACCCCGCCAGTGGATATGTTCAGGGGATAAATGACCTTGTCACTCCTTTCTTCGTGGTCTTCGTCTGCGAACACATAGGTAAGATCTCACCACATTAACCGTGAACTTTAGTGACCTCACTCTGCATAATTCTACCAATATTGAAAATTGCCATCGAGTTTAATATGATTAATGGTAGCTAATAATAGAGAGTAATAGTGTTCTCATTGGTGTCAGCTTTAAAGAAGTCTTTAAATCCATGCGCCCCACTGCTGAAGTCATCGAGATGCAGTTATTATTATTATTAATATCTTGCTTTTAATAATACGTGAGGAGCACTGTATTCGGGGTATAGCTTTATTCTAATGGCCGACAGCACTGGCTCTACCGGTTCAGGTCTGAAGGCTAAGGTTAAGGTATTAGAATATTAGCCGAATATTTTGCTTACAGGATAAAAACGGAATCATCTTTAATTGCATTTCTGCAGCATTTCATCACCTTTCTGCTTTCGATGCACGAGTAACGTTTCGTTTTATGGGAATATTAATTACATGGAAAGTAATTGGTTTAATGGAGGTGTGGGTTGGGTTGTGCTGTTTCTCTTTACTGTCTGTTTTTTTTTCCCCCATTTATGTTACGACAGCCAAGTGTAATATAACTTCCTGTTTTGAACATAATTTATGTTTAAAAAAAATGCCGATGACGTAAGTGGCGCTTCTCCTCCTGATCCGGGTGTGAATAGAGTAACCAGCAGGGGCGGGCTCCACGCCGCAGCGTGGCGTGTCAGCGGCTTTCGCGTGTGAACCTCCCCGACGTGGCATTTGTGCGCTCAGCATCGCGGCCCGCAGTCCGCCGCGGGTTGCAAGCCCTGCAGTGGGCAGAGAGGGGGCGTCCTGTCCTGCAGGACCGGGTCGCCGGTCAGTGCATTTGTCACCGCCCCTCCCATGCTTCGCTTCCCACCGCGCTGTCGGGGTGGTCTCCTCGTTGCTGAGCAACCGCGGAGCGCACACACTCACGCCCTGACCGCTGCTGGCCTGGGGGGCCCGTGCCGCTGTGCCCCTCGCTCCGTGGCCGGACGGAACATGGAAATGCCTGTGGTGATCCCGGACCGCGGGACCGGGCCGTGGGCGGCAGGGTTGTTAATTGAAAGAAGTTCGACTGGGTATGATTAGAGAATTGACCTTCCAAGTTAAATAGACCATTTAATGAACATGGTGAATAAGTTTGTCTTGACTGCTGCACCACCAGCTGGTGTGCTCAGGCCCCTCGAGCCGGCACGAGCAGGAGGCCGCGCAGGGAGCGGGCACGGCGCTCGTTGTCCAGACAGGCGAGCTCCCGGGGGAATGGGAGGCCAGTGGGCCTGCGGCCGGAGGCAGGGTGCCGCTGGGGGCCATGGGCGCCGCTGCCCTGGGCGTCCTGTGCGTGCCGCTGCTCCCGGGGGGGTGGCGGAGGGTGGCGCCTGTCGCTCGTCAGTGCGTCCAGCTCCACGAGGTGCGATTGTGTTTGGCTTGAGGACCTGAAAATGGAGGCCATTCTGTCTGGGGGTGCATGACTCGCTCTGCGCGGGAGTCTGGACGCCAGCAGTTCAGGCCGATGCCCTGCCCAGGCGCGTTGCCGAGGACCCCGGGGCTAAACACCCGCCCTGCTGGCAACTGCCCGGGTGCGCCCCGCTGCGCCCCGCCCGCTGCGTGGGGCCTCGTGGACCTGGGGCGGGGGCGAAACGCATCCGCCTCCTCTCGTCGGTCACCGTGATGCCTGAGCGAGGGAATCCCCGTGCTTAGAGCGTGTGTCAGGCGTGCTGCGTGTCTGGGGGATGCTGCTTAGAGCGTGTGACAGGCGTGCTGCGTGTCCGGGGGATGCTGCTGTTGACGCTGTGGTCCTTGCACTGCGTCTCTTTGTCATCTCAGCCTGTGGCTTTTCTGTACTTTAAGTGGCAGCACTGTGTACCCCCTTAGGGTCCATGTCCTAGGTAAGGAAAGAGGGAGGGGGCACAGGGCCAGGGCCACATGGCCTGTCAGCTGAGCGCGCCCATCATGTAAGCCGCCGACTTCCCGTCCCCGCCCTCCCCGCCCCCATGGAAGAGCAGGGCGCCTGCTACCATCTGAGGCAGAGGAGCCTGGCCGAGGGGCGCGCGTGCCCGGGGCACAGTGGCGGGTCGTGGGGAGGAAGCGGGGAGAAGCGGATCTAGAGGCAGGGAAAAGGTGTCACGGAAATCAAGGAGGGGGCAAGGAGCAGGTGGCCAGTAGGGTTCAGTGCCACAGACGAGCAGACTGGACATCACCCAGAGGTTTTGACAGTGAGCGTGTTTTTGGTGACCTGCCAAACGTGGGCCGAAGAATGGTGGCAAGTCATGTGCGATGTGAGCTGTATGCCCCTCCTGCGGGAATGGCAGAATGGGGTTCCTTCACGGGGAGGTGTGGACGAAGCGGTCCGCAGGCTCTCACAGCCTCCCTGAACCCGCTGTTTTATTGGGGTGTCATTGACGTGCGACGTCGTGTTAGTTTCAGGTGTACAGCGTGATGAATGATTCGATATGTGTATACGTTGCAAATCGCTCACCACAGTAAATCTAGTTAACATCTGTCACCACAGATAGTTAGTTTTTTTCTCGTGATGAGACTTTGAAAGATCTGTTTTCTTAGCCACTCTCGAATGTGCAGCACTTGTTAACCGATTGTTAGGCACAGTCGCCATGCTGACCGTCACAGCGTCAGGCCTGCCTTCTACCACTGGACATTTGTGCCTTGTGACTCCTTTCGCCCACCCCCCCAACTTTATGCTGAAGAACTTTTTAATGGAAAGTTTTCACATAGGAGGTTAACGGGGTCACACGATGAAGCCCAGGGACCACCATCTGGCTTCGGGGACAGTCTGTGTCCTGCTGCTTTCGTTCCCTCGGTTTCCTGCCCACTCCTGATCTCTGTCAGTGGCAACTATCACTCCTTTTTAAAAAGCTTCATTGAGATGTAATTTACATACCCTAAAACTCACCAAGTTTGAGTGAAAAATTCAGTGGTTTTTAGAAGAGTCACACAGTACTGTAACCATCACCCCAATTTAATTCTGTAATGTTTTCTTTATCCTAAAAAGAAATCATAGACCCCCCCGAATAGTGGTCACTCCCCCTGTGTCCCCTGCCACCCGCTGGCCCCAGGCACCCACTGATCTGCTGTCTGTCGACTCGCCCCTTCTGGGTGGTTGCTGACATGCGAGGCCTCATTCACTGTGGGGTCCTTCATACAGCATGCCCAGGGCCTGTCGTGGGGTGGCATATGTCAGGACTTCACCTCGTTATGGCCAAATAACGTTTCATGATGTGGATGCCCCACGTTTTATTGATCCATTGATGGACACTTGGGTTTTTCCTGCTTTTTGGTTATTATGAATAATGCTGCTGTGAACCTTTGTGTACAGGTTTTAGCACGACGTGTTGTCATTTGTCTGGGGCACACACCTAAGAGGGGCATTACTGGGTCACATGTGACTCTTTAACATTCTGGGGAGCTGCAGACTCTTTTCCAGAGTGGCTGCGAATCGACAACCTCACCAGCAGTGCAGGAGGGTTCCGGTTTCGCCACATCCTCGCCAACGCGTGTCGTGCGTTTGACTTTTTAAATGCGGAAAAAGGTGCCCGTATCCCTTATAACGCGATGCCGTGATTCAGGCCTGCCTTGCTGCTGACGTGTGTCACGTTTTCTCTTCCTTCTCCTTGTCTCCCTGGGGACCACAGCCCCTGAAGCTGGCACTGTGTCTTTCCCGCATGTCGTGCTACGCACAGAGTGGTAGCTCGGTGCCCCCGCCAAATCAGGTCCCTCCGGACGGTGGCCACATGAGCTGCGTGGTTGGACCGCTGGCCTTTAAATGCCTTTAATGGAAACACTTGCCCCGCAGAGAAGCTGGGAAGGATAGACCGCGAATGGGAGTGACGATGGCTGATGTCCCACCGATGAGAAGAACATGGTTATTTACGAGTCTCTCTCGGCAGCCATTCCTCCACTGAGAGCCTCTGTGCCTGCTCAGCCTGCAGGGAGGGCTGGGGGAGGGCCCCCCGCGCTGTCCAGGGCTGAGGAAGGGTCCTCCGCGCTGTCCAGGGCTGGGAGAGGGTCCCCTGTGCTCTCTAGGGCTGGGGAAGGCCCCCCCCACCCCGTCCCCGCGCTGTCCAGGGCTGGGGAAGGCCTTCCCCACCCCCCGCTGACTCATCCTTCCCCTGGGAGGGCTTGGTGAGGATCTTGCACCCTCTCGGGCTCCATTGTGCTGCCTGGGGTAGAGTCTGCTGTCTGCTTCTCAGGGGTGCCGTGGTGAGTCCCGCTCCATCTCTCCTGCCAGGGGCCAGGCCTGCCCTCTAGGCTGTGGGTCTCAGCAGCATCGGCTCCAGTTTCTTCCTCCCTAAGAGGCTCAGGCGAGTGTGTGCGGCCCGGCAGCTGAAAAGCAACTGGACCGGTTGGACGTCTGAGGAGCACTGCACCCAGCAGCTGCAGGCTTCACGTCCTTCTCAAGTGCGTGTGGAGCAGTCTCCAGGACAGACCGTGTGCTAGGCCATCAAACAAGTCTCTGGACGCTGGAAAGGATGCAAGTCACACAGAGCGTGTTCTCTTACTTCGTGACATCAAGTTAGAAGGAAAGTCGAAGAAACTGATAAATACGTGGAAGGTTTGGCACACAACCCTAGACGAAACAATGTGTCAGAGAAGAAATTACATGGAAAATGAGAAATTACAAGGAACGAGAGTGAAAATACAGCATACCGGAACTCAGGATGCCGCGAAGGCCATGCTCCAGGAGAAGTTTATAGCTGTAAGTGACTGTACTAACAAGGACATCTCAAAGCATTAACTTTTCAGTTTCAGAGATTGGAAGAAGAAGAACAGACTGAAGCCAAAACAGACGGAAGGAAATACAGACTAGAACAGGAATGAATGAAATAGAGAAGAGAGAAGCAGCAGAGAAAATCAGCCAGACCAAAGTTGGTTCTTCGAAGCCGTCAGCAACATTGACAGACCTTCAGCTAGACTGACTGGGAAGAGAGAGACTCAGATTAGCAAGACTGCGAGTGATTTTAGAAATAAACAGCCTCGATGGAACGCTACGAACAACTCTCCAGATGAGCTAACGTAGAGGACATGGAGATTTTCATAGTTAGACACGAATTACCGGTGATGATTAATTTCGTAACAACTTGACGGAGCTATGGGCCCACTTGTTGGGTCAACCACCAGTCTAGACACTGCCACGAAAGTATATTTTAGATGTGATTCACACTTAAATTGGTAGTTTTCTAATAAAGCCAATCACCTTGCATATGTGGGTGGGCCTCACCTAATCAGTTGGAGGCCTTAAGCACAAAGACTGAGATCCCCTGAGGAAGGAGAAATTCTCCTTGAGACACAAAGCCTGCCTGAGTTTGCAGCCTGCTGGCCTGTCCTACAGGCTTCAGACTCGCCAGTCCCTGTAACTGTGTGAGCCTCTTCCTTATAATCTCTATCTATCCTGTCTGTCTGTCTGTCTGTCTGTCTATCTATCTATCTATCTATCTATCTATCTAATCTATCATCTGTTAACATCTATGTGGACAAACATAGGAGCAATGTATGTCAGAGATTGAATTAATAATTTAAAAAATATCCACAAAGAAAAGCCTGGGATGAAATGGCTTCACTGGTGAACTGTACCGAATGTTTAACAGAATATTAACACCCCTCCTTCATGAACTCTTCCAAAAGCAGCAGAAAGGGAAAACTTTTCAAAGCCTCTGCCTCTGTGAGGCCAGTATTGATCCTGATACCAAAATGTGGCAATGACGCCACAAGGAAAAAACTGCAAATTAATACTGCTTATGAAGAGAGATGTAACAATCCTCGACAGCGGACTAGCACACTGAGTGCAGCAACATAGGGAAAGGATTAGGCCTCACGACAAAGGGGATTTGTCCCAGGAATCCAATCAACATCCATGAATGTAATACACTATATAACAGAAGAAAGGACCAGAACCACATAGTTATCTCAATGGACACAGAAATGCGTTTGACGAAATTCAACACCCTTTCGGGATAAAAACACTCAACAAGCTGGGAATAGAAGAACTTCCTCTCTAATAAAGAACGTCCATGAAAAACCCACAGTTAACATCACGCTTAAGGGAAAAGGCTGGCTGCTCTTCTCCTGAGTGGGACAAAGACGAGGACGCCTGCTTCGCCATTTCCGGTCAGCGTCGTACTGGCTCTGGCCGGGGCAGTTACGTGAGAAGACGAAGCAGAGGGCATCCACCGTGGAAACAAAGGAAGAAAACCACCTCTCTTTGCGGATGGTGTGGTCTCGAGTCCAGAAATTTCAAAGGAATCCGCTAAAAACACCACGAGAGCCAATCGGTGAGTTCAGCAGGGCTGTAGACTAGAAGGCCAGGATGCAGACATCAGTTGTATTTCTGTACACTTGCTACGTGGAATCCAGAAATGAAACTATGAAAACAATTCCATTTATGATAGCGTCGAAATGAGTAAGATAGATATACATTTAGCAGAAAGAAAGCGTGAGATCTGTACTCTGAAAACTACAGAACGTCGTTGAAAGATGCTAAGGAAGACTTAAACGAACGGAAAGACATCCAGCGTTGACGGGCTGGAAGGCTTAGTGTCGGCATGGCAGTCTTCCCCACGTTGGCCTAAAGATTCACTGTGATCCCGGTCACAACCGTCGCCGGCTTTTTGGCAGAAATTGACAAGTTTGTCTTTACATTCCTATGGCAATTCAAGAGATCTAGAAGAGCTAAAACACCCTTGAAGAAGAACGCAGTTGGAGGACACTTCATGATTCCGAAACTTATCACAAAACTATAACAACCCTGGAAGTGTTCTTCTGACAAATGGACGGACGTGTGGATCAATGGAGGAAAATTGGGAGTCTAGAAATAAACCTTCATTTTTATGGTCAATCGATTTTTGACAAGGATGGCAGGACCATTCAGTGGGGAAATTTCAACAAATGGTGCTGTGACGAGATAGCGACGTGCAGGAAGATAGAGTTCCCTCCTCTCCACAGACAGAGACGGGAGGAATCGCAGACCCCATGGAAGACTCGCCTGCGAAAACACAGGGGTGAATCCTCATGACCTTGGGTCAGGCCCTGGTTTCTCAGGTATGACACCGAAAACAAGTGACGAAAGGGAAAATAGGTAATTTGAACCACATCAGAATAAAACTTTTGTGCTGTAAATGGTGCTCTCAAAGTAAAAAGAAGTCTGCAGAACGAGAGAAAACATTAGCAAATCATGAATCCGATGAGAGATTTAACGCCTGTAAGATGTAAAGAACTCTTATAATGCAGGAAGTGTAATTAAAAAATGGGTAAACTGAACAGACGTTTTTCCAGCAAAGGTACACAGATGGCCAACAAGCCCACGAAGAGCTTGTCGACATCATTAACCAGTAGCGATACAGCCCAGCCCCCAGAGACGGGCACTTCGCCTCCACGTGACAGGCTTCAGTCGGAATGGGGACAGTGGAACGGTGACCAGCGTTGGCAAGGATGCAGTGGGATTAGACGTATCCCGTGTCATTGAGGGCGGCAGCTTCGGCGTGTCACCGAAACGGTCAACGCAGTTTCTGAGTGAGCCCGCAAAAGCTCGCCCAGGAAGTTCATCGGAGCGTTGTTCGCCACAGCCCGCGGAAACCGGGAGCCAACCCGGACGTGCTCGGTCAGTGAGTGAGTGAGTAAAGGGTGACGCAGTCGCCGGTGGGGTCTTACTCAGCGATAGAAAGGGGCGCAGCGCTGGAGGAGCTGCGACATGGGCGAACCCCGAAACCTTTTCGCCGAGTGAGCAAGCCAGGCCCGCAAGGCCACACGGGACCGGTTCCACCCGTCTGAAGTGTCCAGAGTAGGCAGATCGGTAGAGCCAGACCTTAGATTGGTGGCCGCTTGTGGCCAGAATGGGCGGGGCTGGGGCTCGACTCTTAGTGGGCACAGGGTTTCTTTCGGGGGAGGGGAGGACCAAACGTTCTGTAATTAGGTTGGGGTGATAGTTGCATGGCGAACAGACCGGGAGCCACTTTAAGTGGCCGCATTGCGACATAGGTGAGTTGAGTCTGAGTGAAGCTGTTTATAAAGGAAGCAGAGGCCCGATCTCGGTCCGTTTGGGCCGCTGCGACAAGCTAGCACGGCCTGGCAGCTCATAGCGACAAGTCTGTTTCTCATAGTTCTGGACGCCGAAGTCTGAGCTCTGGGTGCCAGCTCGGTCACGTTCCGGCGAAGGCTTTCTTCCTGGTCCATGGCCGGCACGTTCTCGCCGTGTTCTCGCGTGGCACAGCGCCCGGGGGGCTCCGTGGATCTGTGGGTTCCCTGATGAGAGCACCGGTCCCACTCGTGAAGGCTCCACCCTCCCAAGCACCTCCCAAGGCCCCAGCTCCCGGGACCATGTGTTTCGGGGTTCATATTACAGCATAGATTCGGGCACACACGTCCTGGCCGTGGCAGGCCCGTCATGACCTTGTGAGATGACGGGCAGCCTTCCGCTGTGGATCACTGCACGGGCTTTTTCCAGTTGTCGATAACACACGCAGTGGCTCTGGATTGCGTTTTGGATTATTTTCTTCCCAGGCCGTCTTAGACGAGACATTACCGGGTCAACGGTTGGGTAGTTCTAGGTGTTGGTCATGGTTGCGGATTCGTTTACCAGACGGCGTTCGAATGTGTGCCCTGCAGCCATGTGCGTGTGAGGACTGTCGCCCCCCTCCCCCACAAACGCCAGCTCTCCTTGGACGTTATCACGGTGTCAGTCTCGAGATCATGGGGCATTTCTTACCTGCGCTCACCGGGGACATGCCTGTGTTTCGGCCTCCCAGCGTGTTTCTGTTTTTATCAGAATTTGGTGTAAAACTATGAGAATCATTTTCAGACCAAAATACATTAGTTTAACAGGCACACACACACACACGTGCTTACACACGTGCCACACGCTGTTCCTCCTCAAGGTACTGTACTTTACAAGGCCCCTTGGTGAAGTGTCACAGCTTCTCAGAGAGGGACCATTGTCTGGCGTCCGCTTCTGTCCCATGCAGCCGCAGAGAGCGCACCGTGCGGCCGAGAACCCCTGTGTGCAGCGTGCTAGCCGAGGGGCCAGCATACAGGGACCTCGTGGGACCTTGTGGACCCGGCTCTGTGGTGGCAGAGTCCACAGGCGGCCTGGGCACGTCACGGACCAGCTCACCAGCAGGGGCGTGTCTTGTCTGTGGTCACCTGTTCCTCTGCTCCTGGCTCTTACGTGTCACGCGCTGTGTTTTTTTTATCCATAGAAATTTCATTGGAATTTTGTTTTTTTAGGCGCCCGCATTTGGTTATGAGCTCCTTACGATATATTCTGTGATCTGTTGATTGCTTTGTATTTCCAGTTCATTGTCACAGCTTGCAGGAAAAATCCTCGCTTGCAGATGGGTTAATTGCTAAGGAGCGCCTTGTTCTCAGATCACGAGGTGCCGTTTTTGAGTCCTGCGTGCAGCCATCTGTGAGCTCACAGGAGGTGCAGGGCTCTGCGCGCCCCCTGCGTCCATCATGCGCCCGGCTGCACCACCACAGCTGATCCTTGCCCTCCGCGAGGTCACCTGTCAGGTGCTGGACGCGGTGAGGTCTGCTTTTCACCCGTCTGCCACCTGCCAGGGCAGAGCAGGACACAGAGCAATTAGGAATCCAGCTGTGCTGGCATAGCTGTTGCCGATGGCGGCGCTGTCGCGAGTGGCGTTGGCCTGTGACCCCTGTCTCCTCAGGCTTAGGTATAAATGTCGTGGGTGCTCCACGAAGGGAATGAGGGCGATTCCATCACTCTCGGGGGCCGGTTCCCCTTCCCTCCTCCCGCGTTTGCCCCCCTTAAAGGCCGTGGGGCGGGCGGCAGGGAGGGGGGCGGCGATGGTGTTTTGCTGACTCTTTGGGCCTCGGGGCAGTGGTTTTGGTGGAGCTTTGTTTTCCCCTCTCGTTGTCTGTGTCGATTCGGAGGAAACACAGAGACGGCTGGTTTGGTGGCTGCGTTGTCTTAGCTCCCTGCGTTTCCTCCGTCCAGGAATACTGACTTTCTGCCTAAGCCCTGTCAGCCATCCATTCCTGTGCCCGCGCTGTCAGTGTTCATCACCAGGTCTAGCAAGTGACATTCTTTTCAAGATCGTTTTCTCCAAAGACAGGAAAGCCAGGCAGGATTGCGGCCCCAGCATCCCTCCGAGCACCAAGCAGAGGCCCAGTGGAGGAGCGGACCCTGGGCGTCGGGCAGCTGAGCCTGCCAGGTGGGCGCGGCAGGCTCAGGCGGTGGGACAGGGTGCCCCAGGTGGCGCACCAGGTGGGCGTGGCAGGCTCCGGCGGTGGGACGGGGTGCCCCAGGGGCGCAGCAGGGGTGTCCTCCCCTTTCGGGTGCTCTGCATAGCCTCTCTGGTCAGGAGCTCGCCCGGGCCTGGGGTCGGCAGGCTTTCGGGTCCTCTTCCGATGGCCTCTGTCACCCAGCGAGCCTGCGGACACCAGACGAGTGGAGTGTGAGACAGGCTGGCGGTGATGGTGGACCTTCTTGTAACTCTGGACGAGGCCGTCAGCCACTCGGCTGCACCAAGCATCCTGCGTAGAGCCTGCAGAGGACACACGGCCCAGCGGAGCAGGACTCCGTTGGGGAGTGCTTCCCGGCCTGGCGAGAGAGTATGTCATCCGCCTGCCACTCACACGCCACCCGCCTTGGCCCGAAGCATCTTTCAAGTTTTAAAACACAGACTCGCTAACGAAAAGCACGCTCCCAGAGACCCCCAGAGACCCCCGCGGATGGACAGGCTGCACGCGGGCTGCTCCCGAGGCGAGCGTCTCACCCCTCACAAGCAGCGTTTGGTCTCTTTGCTGGGGGACGAGTGGCATTCCTTGGTGGACTCGTGACAGAGGGCTGAGGGCTTTGTTCAGGCCGCAGGTGTGTTCTCTGCTTTCTCTTGGTTTTGAGGAAGGGGCCCCTGAGCATCCATTTGCCCCAACTTCGGTTTTTGAGTTTCCTGTTTGAACATCTCAAACTCTGTAAAGGTTGATATCAGATGACTTTTATTCTGTTCTTCAAAGATCAAGGAGAAAATCGACTCATTTTTGCGAAATAGAATAACATTTTTTCCATCTTGCAACTACCTTATAGTTCATTGGATCTTTTTATAAGACATATTATCAGATCTTAATGACTTTAATTTCTTTCTGTATCTAAAACATTTGGCCGTTTTATTCTCCTAGGAATCATTTACATCATTACTCGTTAATTATTCCTAATTTTGGTAAAAAATAAAAAAAAGAGACTAAAATAATGAGAATAGAAGAGTAAGAGATGGAATCTTCTAGAAGAATTATGTAACAGTGAAAGAAACCATCTCTTTTATATGATACTTCAGTTTTCTTATTGTTTCCCAAATGATCCCATTATCTTTCAAGAAGGTATAAAGGAAGTCTGGGGACATCTTTGGCAGTTTTTTCTTTTGAAGCTTTTATTGAACACAGTAGAGAATTTAGAATTTTTTCTTTTCCATTCATAACGACGAAGAGAGGAAAATTGGCAGAGGAAGGCTCTGTCCCATTATCGGACGGATCAGAGGGTGACCACAGAGAGACGGGGCGCGGCTCTCTAGATGCTGATGGTGGTGAAATTCCTCATATAAGCAAATTCTCAGGCTGCGGGTCCTCAGCTGAAGATAGGAGAGGATGGGCTTGGGCTCGGGCTCAGGCATCAGTGAGCGCGCGGCATGATTCCAGGAACGCGAGGGAAATTCGGTTTCTCATCCAGCTCGTCATTCGCCAGGCGGGACGCCCTCCACGACGTTTCGTGGCAAGGATGGCGACCAGCCCCTTCTGCTAAAAAGATACGTGGCAGCGTTCTTTCCCCCGTCATGGTGCTGGGGATCAGGCCGAGGCGCAATGGATCGATGCCGAAGGCAGCTGCGTATTCGGGAGGCGATGGGGAGGGGCGGAGGGAAGCTGTAGAAACGGAGGCGAGAGCCCGCGGTGTGGGCCGTTCGGCGCCCGCGGCGTTCATCAGTCTGAAAGTCCTTCACAGTTCCACAGAAGAGGTGACTGTCCTCTCTTCCATGAACTGCAGCAGTTCAAACAGATCGAATTCTGAAGGCACGCGTAAGAGCCAGGAGTACCCAGGTGGAGCTCGTCAGAGATGTGTTTGGAATCTGGAGTCAGGATCGTTTCGACAGTGCAGGTGCCAGACGAACCAGAAGTCACGACAGGCTGGAAACGGCAGCGATGACTCTGACCTGTCGTCGGTGTCTGCGGTGCTGGTGTTGGAGAGACCCAGGTGCAGTCACGGGTTGGTGAGGGAGCGCTTCTTGTTTTCAGAGGACGTGGCTTCTTTTATATTGTCAAAACTAGGAAAGTATGGGTGAAAATTAAGTTCCTCACGCTTAAAATCTTATTAAAATTTTTAACAAAGTTTTCTTTACCTTTTATTCTTAATTCTACAAGTCATTTTTAAAATGACTTAAAATACATTAAAAATAAAAAGGACTTATTGGGCGCAGCGATCGTTTTTCATGGCGTGCCGTGGGTTCGTGGAGCTGTCAGTGAGGCGTCTCCTGGTGGTCCCCTGGCATGTTGGAGAGCCTTCCGGAGTGGCAGTTCCGCAGGGCAGTGACAGGTGGGCTGGGAGGGGCACTCTGCCTGCCTCAGACGTGGCCAGGCTCCCGAAAGCAGAGATAGTCCTTGGCTGTTCTAAGACAGTGGGTGGCAGAAAGGCTTCATGTCCCCTTCCTGAACTCAAGCAGAACTGGCGGCCTGGCAGTTGGTGGCTGGCCCGGGCCGGAGGTGGGCTTCGTGGGCGGGCCGCTTCCTCTGGGGCTGGAGCCTGTGTGTGCATTGCAGGTAGCCTGGTGGTTTTTCCAATTTAAAACTCGCTGCCGTGATAAGTTAGCTTGCAAGACCTGGGTCCGGGCCCAAGGCCCGTCTCCCTCCCCTTCCCTGTCCCTGGGAGGGAACGAGACCCGGAGTGACTTGTCATCGTCATCGTCGCGAGAGTGCCCACTCCCGGTGCGTCAGGCTCCACTCCCAACGTTTGTGCGCGTTTGACCTCCAGTGGGACCCCACATCAGAGCTGGGAAGATGGGGCTCACTGATGAAACACCTTGGCCAAGGTCATGGCCTTCCCGCAGGTGGGGCCCCAGGCCTGGGAGGGGTGGGTGGAGCCGCGGTTCCCTCCGTCCTTCCTGCCTCGCGTGCCGTTCGCCTGAGGTGCCCGGCACAGGGTGTCTGTTTGTTGTGCTTTTTTGTCTTAACTTTGTCTTGAGGTGTTTTTTTCCGTTCTTTAGAAAGATGTCTTATTGACTCCTAGGCCCCAGGCTTTCCCGCTGCAGTCTGCTTCTCTGGGGAAGTTTCAAGGACTGTCGTGGGCAACCAGAAACGGCCCCGGTCCCACCGTCTCGGCTGCTTAGCTGTGCCGTGGCGCCAGCCACCTGCTGTTTGCTCCAGTAGCCAGAATTGAATAGTATGCGAGGATTCAGGCCGCATTAATATTTAAAAGCCTTTTCGGATCCGGAAAGTGCCCGCAAAGCCCTCTGCGTGTCATCTGTGTACCGCCTGTCAGTCAGGGAGGCGGTGGCGTGCCGGCCCCCGCCACGGGCGCTCGCTCCAGCCATCCCAAAGGCGTCTTGCTGAGAAGTCGCGCTTTCCCCGACTTCGCTGTTCTAAACAGATCTGTCCCAAATAGAAAGGCAAATCAGTCTAATTACTTATGAAACTTTTCCTTGAGGGTGAGTGAATTATGGAGGAAAAATGAAGTGTCTGTCACCGGTGAGTTCATTTCGGGGCTGAACGTGAGATTAACTTCCTTCTGAAGATGAGGTGTGGGCTGCTGGGTGGAGGTAGGGGAGCCCACACTCGGAAGAGCCCTCGCCCGGCACCGCACGGTGGCAGAGCGCGTGCTTCTGGGGCCCAGCGCGGAGGGAGCTGGCGTACCGATGGCAGCAGGAAGTGGCGTTGAGCAGG
>NW_024342469.1:2111934-2112798 GCF_902729225.1 Pteropus medius | reverse complement strand
GATCGAGGCACAAAGAGATGAGATCGGTTGATCAAGGTCTTCAAGCTGCTGAATGTCAGTGCCAGGACCCCAGCCCCGGCCGTCTCCTGCGGTGCTGACAGCATCTGTCTTTCACGGGGAAGTGCGTACGTGTCAGGTGGATCCTGGGGGCCGCTGAGGTCTCTGGGCTGACTCTCCGGTGGGAGGTGGTGATGCTGGCAGCGGGGCTCAGCCGTGGGCGGGTGTGTTTGCTGATGGGTCGGATGGAGGCGACAGAGAGGTTGGCTGGGGATGACCTCGCGGTTTGCCTTTGCTGACAGGGAGGATGGAGTTGCCACTGCGGGGACACGGGGAGCTCGGTCTTGGGTGTGACCGCTCCTGTCGCCTGCCGGACGTGCCACACATCCAGCGTTGCTCTGTCTTTGCTGTCCCTGAGGTCCTTGCGTCAACCGTGAAGTGCAGGGCTGTCCTCCAGAGCGGGTGGCTCCCGCTTCCTGTCCCAGCCCGCTCTGTTCGCTGAGCCTCGGTCCTCATTTCCTGTATGGGCTCAGGGACAGTTTGGTGGCAAGTTCAGAGGACCAAGGCGATGAAGATGGTGGCAGCTTCGTTCAGTGCAGTGGTCCTCGCGGACGTACGCAAGTGACGGAGGAGGGTGGACGCCACGCTGACAGCAGAGGACAGCGCCTTTGACACGTCCTGCGTCTGTCTCCCCGACGCGTGTGGACGAAGCGGCAGGGGCCACGAAGCACCCCAGCCCCGTCATTCTGCTGTCGCTCTCCCCGGTCACCAGTGGGGCTTCGGTCCGTCGCGTGCTCTGCAGATGCGTCGCGCGCTCACATTCCGTGTGGATTTCCCCGCCGTGGGTTCGTCGGGGGTGCGCGTGAG
>NW_024342469.1:2097750-2107928 GCF_902729225.1 Pteropus medius | reverse complement strand
GTAAACGCCGTCCCGTGACAGAGCGCACGCAGACGTGAGGGCCCCTGCTCAGCTCTTCACAGGCTGTGTGACTTTGCACACGTCCTGTGGCCTTGCTGCGTTTGTCGTCTCACCTGGTTTACAGGTGAGAGCAGCTGCTGTTTGCTCTGGGTAGGGTTTAAGGAGCGCGATGCGTGGCAGGTGCCTGGCGCTGCGGTCGGCTCGTGAAGGCTTTCTGGGTTGCGTTGTGCTCAGTGCATATCAGTGAATTAATGACTTGGAGTTTTGCCCAGATTAGATTTTCCTGTTCAAGGCCAGGGTTGTGGCTCGCACCCACCCCCGATGGGTTCCCACTGCTGGGCTCATCTTTGCAAAGCACAGCCCTGAAGTGTCATTTCAGAGTGCGGCGTGTGGCTTCCTGTGACCTCCCGATTCGGATACAGAGAGCCCTGGCCGTTCCCGCCTGACTCTCTCCAGCCCCTCCCCACTCAGCTCTGCCCATGGTCCTCAGAACCTGCTCCTGGTTGTCCCAGCCTGTAGGCCTCTGTTCAGCCTGCGTCCTTTGACTAAAACCCCATTCCCCAGGCACAGCTGTATTAAAAGCAACAAAACCCCACGGATGTGACGGAACGGAAAACGCCTTGGAGCCAGAAAGCCCTGGGTAAGCGTTCGATCTTTCCACGCGTGTGTCCGCCTGCCCGCCTCTCCCATAGACATCCCCGGGTGTCCCGTCTGGGCTGAGCGCCATGTGAGGCCCTGGGTTCCTGCAGCGTCCCCGAGGCCCCCACTGTCTGGGAGCGGGTTGCGGGCAGACGCGCGGTGAGGGGTCTGCTCTGGCCCGTGAGCTGTGTGCAGGGCACCGGAGCCGGGGAGGACCTCGGCGGGGGAGGGGGAGGGCCTGCGAGGCCGACCAGGCACACCGTGAGAGGCCCGCGGCCCGCAGTGACCACGAGGGTATCTGCTGGCGAGCGGCAGGGGCTGAGTCAGGCCAGAGGGACCTCAGCGTAGAGAGCTGGCGGGCCGGGCCGCAGGGCTTGGGCTCCGCCCTGGGGACGGAGGGCGCTGTGGGAGAGCGCGTTGCCAGCAGAGCGAGGCGCTTGCTGTGTGCGTCTGCAGAGCTTTGCTCGTTAATCATTCAGGCCCAGGTCACTGGGCTCCCTCCTCCGTGAAGCCTTCCTGGACCTCCCCGCTCCAGCGGGGTGGGCTTCCCTGCCTTGGAGGCCAGCGTGCTGTGTGCCTCAGGCATCCGTTAGGTGACTCTGTTGGGCGTCACTCTCCAGGCCTTCCAGGCCTGCACTCTTCAGGAAGGGGCAGGGCTGACACAGACACCCGCACAGCTGCTCAGTTACAGCAGCTGTGCAGCCGTCACAAAGGGGAAGAAGAAAGGGGTGTGCGAGCGTGCGAACAGACTGCCCCCTGCCCCAGGCCTGCTGAGAAGTGTCGCTGGCAGCCCGGCGCATGGCATGGGGGTCGCGCTCAATAAAAGGAAGTACCGTAGGCATCCTTGAGTCCCGCCTTTCCTCGCAATCATCTCTCAAGTTCAAGGGCCTGGAAGGGCAAGCTCCTCAGCGTCTGCTGCAGCCCCGGGCCCGCAGCAGAGGGCAGGGGCTGGGGACACCGGGTGACTGTTTTGGAGGAGGGGACAGAATCCACAGCAGCTGCACACAGTTGGACGGTAACGTCTTTATTCAGCTGGACCAGAGTGAAATGGGTCATCCACCTATTAGAGATCTAATTGAAAATATTACTGTGCACTATAATACAGCGCCTTTTTTCCACATATTTTGCATAAATTAGCAAAATGCTTCTGACTGTCACACCCAATTGGAATGCAAATGGCTGAATCCCAGTGAAGCCCGCTGCACCCACGGATGGCCGAGGGGCTGGGGCTGTCTGATCAGCTCTGGGAGCGAAGGGGTTACCCCGTAGTATTTTATTGAACCACAAAATGTTATTTATAACCCTTGTCAGGAGCAATTAAACTGATTGATGATTAAGAAAGTCTAATAGTTGAATAATAAGATGTGGTTCTTGACAGCTATTTTTCCTCATTTTGGAAGCATATTTTATGAGTCTGGTAACAGTGAGGGATGCGCTGTGGGGTCTGCTGCGGGGTAATCACGTGTGCCGAGACGGTATTCAGTCTAGCGTTACGCGGCACGTTACTTATGAAAACTTAAAACACCAATTATGATTTTTTTGATTTATTATTGAAGTGGTTTGTTAATTGTGACTTACTCGAAGCAGGGTTAATTAATACATATTGATATATTTGATTAAAAGTACACTAATGTGGACTTGAATAAGAAAGGTCAACAAAATGAATTATTTTCCAGCCGCCCCGGAACAGTATTGTAATTCCAATCATCTTCAGATTGACTGGAAGTGCTCGCTTTGATCGGCAGCTGCTTAAGCATTCTGGACCGTTGGCTGTGACATTTCAGAATCAACCTGCCACGTGCGCGCGCTTTTTGTGGTAGTCATTTATCTTTAGGAACCATTCCCGAGGTTGGTGAAAAGCAAATATATAGTTAAAAAATTCTTTTTGGAAATAAGCAGAGAGGTTACAAAGTAGGGAACACAAATGACGGATAAACCAAGGAAGAGTCTAGCTTCACAAGTAATGAAAATGCAGATCGAACCAATAATGCAGCTCTATTTTTGTCTTTCAAATTAGCAAAGATTAAAAAAGATAATAGTGCTTTTCAGGTGAGGCGAGATTGACACCCCGTAATCGTGCGGTGAGACAGCCTTTCTGGGGAGCGCTTCGGGGCTCACCGAAAGGCGCCGGTGCCTCCTTGGCTCAAGGACGCGTTCGTGTGACACGTTCCTCGTGGCGGCGCCGGTTCTCGTAGAGGCTCGGAGCAGCCCGGTGTCCAGCGTGGAGGAAGTTTAGACCCGTGTAGTGCGCTGATTTCTAAGCAGCCTTAAACACGGTTTCATAAAGAATTCTTTTTCCATATGTGACAGTGTGACCAGGCTGTATATAAAAACAATAGGACATAAAACTTCCACTGGAGTCTCAATTCTGGCTTATTAAAAAATGTGCGTATGTGTGAATGTTATGGGCTAAATTGTCACACACACCCCCGCTCCCCATCTGTATATTGAAGTCCTCACCCCCAGAACCTTCGAATGTGGACTGGGGTCTTTACGGAGGTGACTGAGCTAAATGAGATCGTCAGGTCGGGTCTCGATCCAGTGTGACCGGTGTCTTTAGAAGAAGAGATCAGGACACACATACCCGCACAGAGGGACGACCATGCGAGGTTACAGGGAGGAGACAGGATGGTGGCTGTCTACAAGCCAGGGACAAAGGCCTCAGAAGGAGCCAGCCCTTCTGGCCCCAGAACTGTGAGGAAATGAGTTCCTGTCGTTCAGGCCACCCAGTCTGTGGGCCTCTGTCATGCAGACTGAGCCGGGGCACACAGCGGGCGTGCCAGCCTGAGGTCGCGCCGGCCCGGCCCGGCCCGGCACACTCCCCGGCGCCTGGCTCTGCTCACACGCGCCTCCGTTCCCACGTCCTTCACAGGAATCGCGCTCGTCGTGGCCGCATCGCTGGACGGTTGTTCCTCTGTGTCGCGAGCCGGAACAGCTCACGGAAGGGGGCCCCTTCCTCCTCCGGGGTCAGCCCGGCCACCCCTGGGTTAGGGGTTTGCAGTGGCGTTTGTTGAATGCCTGTCCAGCCCCAACGTCGCCTGAGCCTCGGGGCGCGACCTTGAGGAAGCCTGTGGAGGTCGTCTGTCGTCCAGGCAGATGTCACGTGAGGCGTGGCGGCAGCGTGTCCAGCGTGTCCAGCGAGCGTGGCCGAGCGGTGTTGGGGACCTGCGGCTTCAGCTGAGGCGTTTCTTCTCCCCTTTCCCCTCTCCCGTGTGAGGGGAACACCCCCTCGGCCCCGGGGGGCTCTGGGCCTGCTGTCCCCTAGAAAAGGGAGGTGGGGAGGCAGGGCACGGCCGCACGCGGTGGGCAGGCCCGGGGGTCAGGCCGGGTGGTCAGTGGGGGCCTCGCATTGAGTCCCCAGGGAGCCGTGGGGGCCTCGCCGCGCGTCGTGCCGGGCTCTCCCCTTCCAGCCAGCTGTGGTGCCCGGTACGCTCCCTGACTCCGGGTCTTTGGGACCCCCAGAGAGCACGCCCCCTTCCCAGGTAGCACCTTGGGGACCGATCTAGCCAAGTGGGAGGGTGCCGCTCAGCAGGGATCCGGGGTGGGCACAGGTGGCCATCTGAGCTCGGAAAGGCCACCCTGAGGGGTAGGGTAGCACTGCCGGGTCCGGCGTGTCCCCTGCTGTCCCCCAGGGACGGCTTGCCTCCCCCAGGAAGGGGGCAGCCATCGGCCAACGAGGTGTGGCAGAGTGTCCCCAACAGATGCCGTGGGCAGGCCCTGACTATGACGAGCCCCCCACAGGGCACCCACATCTCCTGCCTGTGGGGGGCTGGGCCAGCTTCCCAGGTTGGGGTCAGTGTGTAGGGCATGGGGACATGCTGCCCAGGCGAGGGGCACAGGGCTCCTGGAGGAGAGCCACAGCCTGGGACAGCAGCCCCCAGGTGGCACAGGTGCGGTGGCCTTTATTGTCAGTCCGTCCTGGGGGCATTCCGCCCCCGTGGTGCTGTGGCTCCTGTGGCTCCAGGGAGGAGGACCGGGGGCGTTTGAGGACCCTGGTCGGCCCGTTGGCTCCTCCGGTTCCCGGGGTCTGAGGGCTGCCCAGCTCCTGGGGCACGGCCTGTGCCCCACAGCCCCTTCTCAACCTCTCCCCGAGTCCGTGGTCTCACTGCAGCCACCACCTTAGCTCTGTCCATCCCGCGGCTGCTCAGCTGTCTGTCAGCACGTTGGGGGGCACAAGGGCCGCCTGTGGGCGGGTTCCCGCCTGCCTCTGGCTGGACGGCGTTCTTGCTGTCAGGGAGCCGTGATTTATGGGCAGTTCCAGCTGTCCCACGTGTTCATTCAGAACCCTCCTTCGGCCCCTGTCTCCGCAGAGTCCCAGGCTCGGCTGGCGACAGGCTCTTCCCCAGTCCCGGGTCCCCAGAGCACAGCGGCTTCGAGGCTCCTTGAGAGTTGGCATTTGGCATTCGCCTCGTCTGTGGGCGTGCTGAGCTCGAGGGCATAACTAACTGTCTCTCGGGACAGAGCCCTCCCTGCCGGCTGCCCCGAAGGAGCCCGTCAGCCTCTGGCCCCTGTGGGCCCAGCCTGTGGCTGCCGGGTGCTGGGGTTCTTGGGTGAAATGCACAGAAATCTCTAGATTCCGCCACAGGCCCTTCTTCTACCTGACCGAAGCCTGAAGCCGTCCTAATCAGGTGTGGAACCGGCCAGGCACTGGTGAGGCCCCGGGGGCAGCTGTGATGCCGGAGGCGTGTCCCCGCGGATCCTTTCTTGCTGGCCCTGGCTCTCCCAGACTGGCCCGCGGGCCTCGGGGTGGCGCCTGCACTTCCCAGCGAGGAAGCACGAGGACTGTGAACGGCGAGGGGTGATTCGGGGTCTGTGCGGACTCGCGTAAGTCCGCTGCGTCACTGCCTGGCATGGAGGAGATGCCAGGAGCAGGTGGGGTGCAGATGATGGGCTGGTGTGAGGCTGAGCACGAGAGAGACGTGCCCCGGGCGCCTGGATAGGCGCCGTCACAGGCATGGTGCCCCCAGACCCTCCGGCCGGGGAACGGTGTGACCGTGAGCTTCGGCCTGTCACTTAGGCCTGTGAGCTCTGTAGGTCCCAGGTCTGTGAGGCCCGCAGGGGGTCAGGCTGCCCCCGCATCGCCACACCACAGACGGGGGACCCCGAAGGGAAAGGCCCTCCTCCCTTCCACGGCCGGGGCCTTGCTCTCCCCCTCCCCCACCCCTCCGTCCTTGCCATGAGTCCCGCATCCACCAGCTCACCCTGCACCGTGTCTGCTCGGGTCTCGGGGCACCAGGACCCCTCCGTGCTCTGCCCCCACGTCTTTGATCTGCGGTCAGTTCACAGTAACCCATATTCTCCATGCGGTTTACGGCTCCTTGGTACATTGACGGTCATGCCCTCTTTGGTGCCGGGCACTGGCGGCTCACCGCCTCCGCCGTTTTCTTCGCGGGCTCCCGTGGCAGGTCACTGGCTCCCGCGGGCGCTTCCTCTGGTCCTTTGAGCCGACTCTGGTCAGCCTTCTTGGCGCGGCCCCGCACCTCTGAAGGAGCCTCCGTTAGGTCATCGGGCCCCGTTTGAATTTTCCTGCCGCACAGAGAGCCTCTCTCAGAGCCCCGGCTCCTGGCCGTGCAGGACGCTGTCACAGGAGGCGTCCGTCAGCTCTCACACAGGTGGCCGCTGGCCGCTGCTGAGCAGGTGGAAAGCTGCTCAGCAGTCTCTGCCGAATTCCTTTCTCGCCCGCCTCTGAGGGAGCTTGCGCGTCGGCGCCCCCGTCACTGGCCGTGTGGCATGGCGCGTGTCGCCCGGATAAACGGTGTGTGTCAGCTGCAGTGTTGGACCGTGTCAGAAATCTGTGTTGTCTTGGCAGCTTTTAATCCTTGGCCCAAGGACCCTGCAGCTGACCTGCAGCGTGCGGGGCCAGGCAGCCCCCGTCGGCACCGTGCGCACGCCGCTGAACACACAGACCCGCGCCCGGGGCCTTGGGCCTGAAGAGCGTTCCGTGTGACAAGCAGGAGCTTGCAGGAAAGTGGCTCTCTGCGCACGTGGCCGCCGAGGTTCTGGTCTGGGTCCCCCCTTCATTCTCCGGGTAACTGGTGTTAGGGAGTTAGTGACCCTCTTCTGTCTCAAGTGGCTTTGGTATTGCCTTCCAGCTTCCAGACTGCCATCGAGCAAACACAGGCATCCATCGTACCAGCCCATTAAAACAGCCGAACGTCCTGAAAACTGGTAGGCATTTCAGAAAATGTGGCAGACGATTATCAGGCATCAGCTAAGTGCTTTTTAAAATTTGCCCCCGAAGTCGAATAAGTGCTGCAGATTCATATTAGGGTTTGGCCACAGCCAGCTTGTAAGGATTCCAGCCCCTTCAGATCGTAGTGCATTTCTGGGTCATTTTACATTCATAGTGCATGTCGCTTTTCAAGTCGACGTTTTAGGCCCATCCTCAGAGCTTATGCCTGTGTGAGCACATACAGAGGCTTCAAGCCACTGTTCACTTGTAGTTGAGTTTCTGGATTTCTGCGTGGCTGTCTCCTGACTTTTGCAGCGTGACCACGACAGAGAAGAAACCCGGTCATTCCTTCGGGTGGTTCAGCCCAGTCCTGAATCCTTCACTGACCTTTCACCCCCAGGACTGCCGGGGGCGGCGAAGGAGGGAGGCGGCCAGCGTGTGTTCGTGTGGCATTGTGTTCTTGTAGCATTGTGTTCTTTTGTTGATCTAAGTGTTGTTTCATCGTCACCAGTCGAAGCATTGATACATTGTTTCAGATTGAGCAGTGACTTGGGCGTCTCTTAACTGGAGAAGTCGGGATGAAAATCTTCCCATTCTTCCGAGAGCAGCGTGGCATGGTCCTCGCTGTGCTCCGGTTCTGATCGTTCACGTGGTTGGTCCTTCTCCTGGGCTGACCCTCTGCCGCCAGTCCGTCCATTCACTTGGCCTGTATTTATCGAGCACCTGCCATGTGCCAGGCACCCCGGAGGTGCTGGGGACGAGGACAGTAAGGAGGATGCATACGGTCCTGTTCTCGAGGAGCTCTTACTGCAGTGGGGAGACGGCAGCAAAGACTTAGGGAGCGACACATCTGGTGACACGTGTCGTGGGCGGAATCCAGCAGCGTGTGGGATGCTGGTGTGTCACTTGGTGTCCTCTGCAGCGAGGGGCCCGCTGCCTGGCGCATCGTGGTGCGGGATCCATCTGCTCTCCGGCAGTGTCTTTGCCGACTCGAGGGACGTCAGTGCTGGTGCCCAGACCCTCCGTCTGTGCCTCGGTACGCTCGGGGTTGGCAGGCTCCACCGAGGCCACTGCCAGCCGCCACGTCCTGGCCACAGGGCGGCCCCTGCATCAGGCGCAGACGCCAGCGTGATGTGCAGGTGTCCCCAAGGGCCCCCTCTGTCCTGCAGAGGGAACCCAGCTCGGGGGCCTGGTGCCCAGGGCTGGCGTGGCCCTCGCGCTCCCTTCTGCTTGGCTGCGCACACGCCGTCCCTCACGGCGCCTCCTTCCCGCTTCCGTCGCCTGCGCTCAGTTCTGCCGTCTGTGAGGCTTGGTTTGAATGCCATGTCTCCCATGCGCACACCTGGCCGGGGGCCAGGGGCTCTGTGCCCTTCTGAACCTGCCTGGGCTGTCCCTTGTCACAATGCTTGCTCTCCACTTGACTAGTTCTTTATTTAAAGAACGGGCATGTGAGTGGCAGCCCCCTGTAAATAAATCTGGTCGGCAAGCAGTATAAATAAGCAGGTCAGTAAGCGGCGGCTGGGCAAGTCAGGCCGCAGATGAATGAAGGTCCGGGGTGGGGACCGGGCTCTCTGTCTCGTCTTCACTTTGCTCGCAGCCTCATGTTTTTTGTCACATAAAAGTGCTCTGTACGTGTTAATAGAATCAGTCAGTATTTCAACAAATAGCATTTCTGTTAACAAAATCTCCTTCTCGCAGCATTGTTAAGGATTCAAAGGTCCAGCCGATCCAAAAAAACGTTACGAGGTTAAGATGTTTTTTTGTTGTTTGTTTTTTTTGCTAAAACAGCATTAACAAGGATGGTTACAGACATCTCCCTTCACACTCTAGCTCAGCACCCACGCCACGGTTGTCATGCGCCTGTGTTGTTGAGAGAACTCTTCAACTGCCTGCGTCACCCAAATAGCACACTGTCCTGTCCCCGCGTGCTGTGCCTTCCGCTTGGGGCTGTCTTTCGTGAGGCCGGAGACCCTTGACTGTGCTGTGCTTGGCATGCCGGTGGGACGGGAAGCAGAGCCAGCTGTTTGGGAGAAGTGTGGCTCTTGTCATTTGGGGTCTCTCTTAGGCTCAGGAAGTCGACAGGTGGGGTGGCCAGATCATGCCAGCCCTCCTGGCCGGCAGAGAGTGCATAGTCCTGGTTTCGTCCTTGGTGTGTGACGTCCCATCCTCTGGTCGAAGGCCTGTGTCTGTGGGCTGCAGGCGTTCAACCATGTCACGGAACTGGGAACCGTGACGGTGGTGTAGTTTGTGACCTTGAGTCGGGTGTTGTTTGTATTAGGATTAAATGTTCCTAGGTAAACCAATGTGATTACGACGTTAGCTGCTTTTGCTGAGCCAGAGTTTTATGAATTTATAGTCTTGGGTGGTGACGCCGCTGTCACCAAGGCAGCACTGGGTCCCAGATCTGGGTAATTAAGTGCTAAGGTCTCCTTCACCGAAGTAGCGGGGTGTCACGTTTAACTGTCCCAAGTTGGGCATGCAGAGATTAGGCCACAGAAGGCCTCCAGCTTGCCTGCCAAGTGGAGACTGTCTTTGATGACCAGCCAAGCCCCTGATTACCGGAGAGGTTCGCTGCAGGGTTTGTGCAGTGGGCGACGAGCGTGGCCGTACCCGGTGGCCGCTCTGTCCCCTGGCTGTGCACCGGTGGGCATGGCTCTCCCACCCGCAGTGGGTGGGCGCTGGGCGGCAGGCGTGCGCAGCCACGGCGGGTGGCGGCCTGATGCCCTGGTGATGCCGACGCTGCTACACTGGAGGTTTTACCGTCCCCGTCCCCGCGCCGCCCTGTCGGTTCCCCACGAGGAAAGGCCCGCTGTGCGCCAGAGCCCTGACCACTGCCAGGGCGACCCCAGCCTGAGCGGGTGAGGGCAGAGGAGCCTGTGAGAAGTGAGACCCCTCAGACCCGGAGCTCGGTTGCCGTGGTGACAGGCTATTTCGCCACATGGCCACGTTTGGTGACTGAGGGATCGTTGTTTTATGTACGAAGCTCTGCACAGGTGGATTAGCGCACATTTGTCGTCCCCCGTCCTTGCCGTCAGAGGCCTTGGTGCCCCACCCGTCTCCGGTGGCCCCGAAACCCATGTGAGAGCACAGACTGTGTGGAGAGCGGGCCCGGTTCGCAGCCTGGCTCTGCCACGTCCCGTCTGCTGGTGGGGTGTTTCCCCAGCGGGCTTCTCAGATGGAATGGGCCCCGCACAAGAGGCCGTGCTCGGGACTCGGAGCGATGTAGACGGTGTCGGGTGTCGCTGCTGCTGGTCAGCACCCCCGGGTGGCAGCCCTCGTCACCGTGGTGCTCTTGGGTTTGAGCCCGCCCGCCTGTGGCTTTACCACTGGCTTCTGCATTCGGGAGATGGGAAAGGGGCTGGGAAAC
>NW_024342469.1:2097139-2097710 GCF_902729225.1 Pteropus medius | reverse complement strand
GTCCTTGCCATGAGTCCCGCGTCCACCAGCTCACCCTGCACCGTGTCTGCTCGGGTCTCGGGGCACCAGGACCCCTCCGTGCTCTGCCCCCACGTCTTTGATCTGCGGTCAGTTCACAGTAACCGGCATAGTTGTTCTCCGGCGTGCTTCACGGTTCTCTGGCACATTGGACGTGTCATGCCCCTTTGGGTGCTGGCACGGGCGGGCTCGTCGGCCTCCGCTCGTTCTCGTGGCCTGTGGCAGGGCCGCCTTCTCGGTCTCTGCGGCGCCCTGGTCCTTTGAGCCGACTCTGGTCAGCCTTCTTGGCGCGGCCCCGCACCTCTGAAGGAGCCTCCGTTAGGTCATCGGGCCCCGTTTGAATTTTCCTGCCGCACAGAGAGCCTCTCTCAGAGCCCCGGCTCCTGGCCGTGCAGGACGCTGTCACAGGAGGCGTCCGTCAGCTCTCACACAGGTGGCCGCTGGCCGCTGCTGAGCAGGTGGAAAGCTGCTCAGCAGTCTCTGCCGAATTCCTTTCTCGCCCGCCTCTGAGGGAGCTTGCGCGTCGGCGCCCCCGTCACTGGCCGTGTGGCAT
>NW_024342469.1:2084551-2097016 GCF_902729225.1 Pteropus medius | reverse complement strand
GGAGTGGTCAGAACCCACACTGGACGTGCTGGCTGTGTGTCTGCAGAGACTGCAGTCGTGGGTTTTGGATGTGAATGGACTTGTTGATAAAGATGGGATTATTTTACATACCGTTTTTTCACAATACTATGGCAGGACAGCATTTATTTAAATTATCCCCTAAAGCCTTTCCATGATCTAAGAAGCAGGTGAGGTTATTGTAAATTAAATGTCTGTTGTCACATCCGGTGCCCTCATATTCCACTGTGGGCCACTTGGTTCTGCTCACCTGGGCCATGGCGGTGCCATTCCGCCTCCCCCGTGGGTCAGCCCGGGTGCCCGTCAGCCTCCCTGAGGCCTCTCTGGGTCAGAGCTCTTGCCTTTCTCAACCTGGTGTCCCCAAGGGACAGGGTCTGGCTCCTGAAAGGAGGCATGGTGACCAAGCTGGGTGAGGGTTACACCTGGCAACGTGACCGTTTGTGACTGCTGGATGTCAGGCAGTCCAGTCAAATTCAGATGAAATGAGGTGGTTTAAATTCCATTATTTTCAGTGATATACTTAGTCACAGTGTCACCTCAGAGAGCTCCTGGTAGCCCTCCCTGTGCTGGGTCCTGGGGCCTGGTCAGGTCCTGCCTGGCTCGGAGGAGGCTGGGTACCGGGGTACAGTCCAGGGGTGCCTGCATGGCATCCACTTCCTGTCGCAGCTGGCTGCCTGGAGGCGGTGTGTGGAGGGTCTTCCTGGCTTGGGTGAGACATAGCTAAGTCCAGGTCTCCATGGTCCAGAGGGGCAGCACCTGAGAGCCCCTGCTCCAGGCCACGCCATTACAGCATTGACCTTGGGCCCCACACTCTGTTGATTGACAGTGAGGTCTGCCTGTTCTCTCCTTACCAGCGAATTTACCATTTTTCCCTTTGGGCCAGGAGTTCCTGGAGTTCCTCACCTCTGTGGTTCCCTCTCACCTGTGACCCCAGCCGAGCTGTCTCTCTTCCCAGAGGATGGCAGCCCTGGCCTGTCCTCTGCCACTTGGCCTGTGCGTAGGGAGCTAAGTCCACGGCCGTTGACATCCAGCACCAGGATTCTCAGGCCTGGTGCTTTCCCAGGTCCCCCCCTGCCCCCCATGGCACGCAGCGGGCAGCTTGCTCTGGTGGGAAGCGTGTGCCTCGGGAGGCTCCTGGTCGCTGGTTAAATTCGGTCACACTGTCGGCCATGTTAGGGGCGACTCCGAGGACCCCTCCCCACCCCACGGCGTCGCGTCTCGGGGCTCGGTGGCAGATGGTTTAGCAGGTTAGCATGCAGCCGGGGGCGCCTGTGCTCAGCCTGCCGATTTTGCTCATTTCATCAGGCTGTGCCCCTGGGAACTGCCAGCGCCCCATCTCCTGTGACCATTCCCCCACCTTTCAGGGCCAGCCCCGCCCGCTGGGGTGTTTTCTGCTCCTGGGGCCTGTTTCCTTGGCTCTGGCTCTGTGAATTCCAGAGAGTTCCGTGCACTCTCTGCCTGCGCCCGTGTCGGTGGGCGCTTCCCCTGGCAGGCTGGGTCTTTTTCTCATTCTGACAGTCGGGGTCATTCTGCATCTCAGCTTTACCAAGACAAATTGGCATGGGGGGCCCTGAGTGAAATGCCATCACTTCGTAGCAGCGAAGAGTAACAAATGGCCTGTCGTGAGAAATGACACTTAGAATTGGCCGCCCACATTTCCTTGGATAAAATAATCAGCCAGCTACACAGATGAAGCGAAACCACCGAGAGGCTCTGGGCCGCCTCAGCTAGCAGCTCGCTTTCCGTGGGCCCGGCGGTGGCGGCCCAGCCGCTTCCGTCCACAAGGAGGGGGCTCGAGGCCGCGACGACTCTACTTCGCTGTTTACCTTTTATCATGGCCGAAGCGGTATCTCCGTGCTTTGAAGGCCCTTGAGGGAGAGGCTATGTGGATGGAAGGCGTCTCAGAAGGAGCCCTCCGTCACTGCCATCGGCTCAGCCCCTGGGCTGGAAAATAGAATCCTAGCTGTTTTCGGTTGCCGGGGTGTGGAGTCGATTCTGGAGACGCTGTTTTCCCAGCGAGGTGGTCGCTGCCGTGAGGAGGCCAGTTATACTGTGTCTGCTCTTGATCTTGCAGCTGGAAAGGCATCATGACGGGCAGACGGGGCCTGGCGCCGGGGCGGGCCTTGCAGCACGTGGTAGTGAGCCCCTGGGAGGCTTAGTGTCCATGTCCGTGATCTGGCAGAGGCGACACCTGCCACCTGGCTCCGCGTCGGGCCTGCCCGGCAGGGTCCTGGCTGGTGAGCACACAGCCTGGGTCTGAGCAGCAGCCCCCACCCTGCTTCCCGCCGCCCCACCCCAACATCAGGTGACTCTGACACCTTAACGTTCATGCCTTCAAGAGTGCAGTTTACGGCCACATGCACATTCAGGTGTGCTCCATGAGTCCCAGCAGAGGAACGAGGACGGGTGACTTCGTCAGATTGGTGGGAGTCTGCTCCCCGTGGTGTTCACTGCGGGAGGCTGTGCCCTGCAGGGTGTGTCCAGGGCGGTGGCCTCGTCGCGAGGCCCACACGCGAGTCTCCTTCCCCGTTCATCTCCCTGCTCTCTGCTGCGAACGAAGCCTTCGGGGAGCGTGATGGTGGCAGCTCCTCGGCCCCACCTCAGCGTGACTCAGGCGAGGAGTCAGCGCCACCTAGGAAACGAAATGGGTGGGACGACCGCTGTGAAGCGCGCACGAGTGTCACGTGTCACCTGTGCCTCCGAGTGCCCGGGGCTGCGCTCTGTGGGGAGCAGCCAAGAACGTGGGCTCTGGGCCAGGTGGTGGGTCCACACCCTGACCCAGCGACCACAGCCGGGCTGTCGCTGTTGTTTCTCGGCACCCCACTTTCCAGGGGGCACAGTGGTGGTGACAAAAGAGTTGTGCCAGCGGTTAAACGAGTTAATACATTAAAACATGCAGAAGAGCGCCTACCCCATAGTAACCGTTCAATAAACGTTAGCAATTATTGTAATTACTGTCATTTTTACCCACTTAAAACTCTCTAAATATATTCTGGGCCGAATGTTTCCTTTCTTAAAGAACATTTTCTTTGCAAAGATGCTATGCACATTTGCAAAATCAAACAAAAGTAAATAAAATAAAAAATAGGATACACAATTTTTTAAACACGAGTGTCTTGCTGGATGACAGCAGTTTTTGTAAGGATCTAAAATTAGTTCAGAAGTTTGATAAGCCATTTCGGTTAGGCATCTGCTTTGCATTCTAAAACTTTTGTTTCCTCATTAGGTTTTTATACGTGGAGATTATGTGGGCCTGTAGCCTGTTCTCTCTCTGAGCACGGCTGTGTTTCTTGGGCCTTTGCTCAGAGCATCGGTTTTGGAGCCTCTGACCTTGGAAACTGGTTTTTAGAGGAATTACTGCTAATGCATATGTAAATATCTTTGGAGTGGGATTTAAAAAAGGTTGAGAAAACTTTCAGATCTCTGTCAGGAATAAGTAATACATTTAGGTTCTCTCTTATTAGAATGTGAAATGCCCGACAAGCCATCATTTACAATATATTAATTATGTTAATTAATCAGAGAGCATTCAGACTATTAATTACCTGCAACTAATTAGGTGTTAAGATTGAGAATCATTAAATGATGAGGTAGGAGACAACCGTCTGGCAGTGAGAACAGGAAATGGGAACATGCGTCTGTCCCTGGCCGTGGCGTGTGCCTGGCTGACCGCTCCCTGTGTCTCCCACGCCCCGTGCAGAGGAGGATGACGCGGACGCCGCCGACGTGTCCCGTGTGCCCGCAGACGCGCTGCGCAGCGTGGAGGCCGACACGTACTGGTGCGTGAGCAGGCTGCTGGACGGCATCCAGGTGAGCTGCTGCTGCGGGGTGGGGGCTGGATGGAGGGGCCTGACCCTGGCCTGGCTGTTAGGGACAGTCTACACACACACCCCAGGGTGCCTGGTGCAAGAGGTCGTAGACTGGGGCGAAAGGGTGCCGGGTGCCAGGGGGGCGTGGTGCAGGGTGCCGGGTGCCAGGGAAGCGGGGCTAAGCCCACCAGGGTCTGGTGCCCCCGGTTCCCACTCCCAGCTCTGTCGCCTGCGACTCCGAGTGCTGCTGGCACCACGTGTGTGCTGTCATCTCACCTGTGACCGGTAGGGCTGGGTGGCCAGGGGTCTGAGCTTTCCATGAACCCCACTGTGCCTGGCCGCAGGGAGAGGCAGGACGGAGGGAGGCCGCTCTCTGTGGTTGGGGCTCTGCTGGCTTCCTGGTCATCGGGGGCCGATTGCTGGGATTGTCGCAGAAAAGTCACAGGTGTCCCAGTGCCAGGGGCGATCTCGTGGAAGTAGTGCGGGGGATGAACCCTCTGTGCCTGGGAAGGACGCTGTCGGCAGGTACAGAGCAGGAACGAGGACTGGAGCCTCCAGACGGCCCTCACGTGGACCATGGCTGCCCTGGGCTCCTTCATGCCTGCGTGCCTTTCCCAGATGTCCGCTGCACGCTGGGCCCTGCCCCTTGTTCGCTGGGCCCCGCCCCTGTTCGCTGGGCCCCGCCCCTGTTCACTGGGCCCCGTCCTCTGCACGCTGGGCTTCGCCCGCTGTGCGCGGGGCGCTGCCCTGTTGGTACTGGGTTCCGCTCGCTTTGCTCTGGGTTCTGCCTTCTGCACGCTGTGCTCCGCCCCCTGTGCGCTGGGTGCTCCCTGCTTCATGCTGCCTTCCGCCCGCTGTGTGCTGGGCGCTGCGCTCTGCACCGGGGCAGGACAGGGAAGTAAGGGGGGAGGCCTCCCTGAGGAGCAAGCCTGGGATGGAGGGTAGACACGTAAGGGTGGCATTACAAGCCACAAGACGTGCCCCAGGGATCCGTACGTGGGATGAAGTGAGACTTGGAGGAGGGGCGATCACCTTTGCTGATAGGCGGGAAAAGCCCGGAGCAGGGTTTTGGTCTGTGGAAGTTGCTGAGGGACCACACGTCCAGGCTTCATTCCGGTCACTCAGCTGAAGCAAGTCCTTTGCAGGGATGGCCGCCACAGGGCAAGGTCCGTGTTCTGCCGAGGTCCCTTTTGTCCCAGGCCAAAGAGGGGCCCTTCCACCTGAGAGGAGAGGAGCTGTGATGGGGTCGCTTGTCATCTGCGTTTCCCATGGGAGTCTGGCTTTTCCTGTGCCGTCGACATAGTGGCCTTTGCTGGTGCCTCTCCTCGGACAGGACTCAGCGAAGCTATTAGATCTGAAATGGTCAGAGTAAGGTTTTTATAAGATGTGGTCTCAAGATGTAGGCCCTGCGGTTTAATCTGAGTAAATGAGCTAGCTGTCGAAAGAAGCGGTGTGAGTTCACGTCGCCCTAGATAATTTAGGATTCGACAGAGGAGGGAGGAGCCCTCCCCGTGGCCGGAGACCTGCAGCCCCGTGTCTGGAGGCTGGCTGCCGCCTCCTGGCTTTCTGTGCTTCGGAGGGAAGCGTGCCTGCCACAGATAGGTTTCCACCCACACGCCATTTATCATTTCCCTGCTCCGTAAATATTTCCATGTTTTCCAGTCTTTCTCCACAAACGCTAAGACTTTTTTCCCCCGAGAAAAGGAATTGAGCATTGTGAAACTTTATAAATTTCAAATGTCACTTCTCTGATCATGAGTGATGGAACTTCTGCCATTTAAATACAAGATTATCCGGCTTCTATTTGTAAACAGAATCAGCGGCACAATGAAATCGATGCTGGCTTTTCATTTTTCACCTGAGGTTTGTCGTCTGACGGAATGGTTTCTTGCCCAGGCTGACACATAAGGCACGATGCTTCTGCGGTGCACGTGTTTACAGCGCAGCAGGACAGGGCAGCCATCCGTCTTCCTCCTCCGTGGCCGTGATCGATCCCACCAGACCCTGACGTGAGCAGGCGTTGGGGGTTACCAGTTACCACGTCGGGGGGTCTGGGGAGACCTCTGTCATTCTCGTAGGTCGGGCCATCCCAGTGAGCCCAGACGAGCTCCTCTGGGGACATTTTAGCGTATGCAGGTACTACTGCCATTTTAAGTCGGATGATGTGAGGATAGGAACCGATTGGAAGTCCAGAGGAAAAACAGACCAGGATGTCCGCTTCTTTGGCACCTCGGTGCCTCCGCCCTGACTGTTGGCTGCCTGCGTCTCAGCTCGTTTCCTCGGCCCTGTCGCACCCCTGTCCTCCGTCTCTCAGGGCTGCTGGAACTGCCGTCCTCGGCGCCCTTTTCAGCACATCCCTGCCCAGTGAAGAAACTCGCGCTGGGTTTCGGTAAGTGCAGACCCTCAGCCTGGCCTTCGCCAGTTCTTCTCTGCTTTTTACGCAGTTCGGGTTTACTTGTCACGTTGAGCTAACAGCCCATGGCTTTGCCGGAGAGGCTTCAGGAAGTCAGAGTCACTGGGCCGAGATGGTGACCTCACGAGGAACGGTGGGACTTCTCGTGACTGGTAGGGGGTCACAGCACTCAGCTTTCATTACCCGGTTTGCCCCTTAGTAATTCTCTCAAGTACAGATGAGGTTTCCTGAAAAATGTACCTAATTCAGCTCACAGCTCCAACAGTTGCACCAAGAGTTTTTCTCGTAGACATCTCCATTTTGGGGGACACATCTCATGTGTCCTTCCCATTTCGGCACACAGAACACTGGAAAGGCATTTACCCGAGCGTGAGGTTTGACATGATATTAATCTTAATGTTAAGAGCTTGTCCTGCATCATCAAATATGTCCTTAAGTGAAATTGCCTTTATTTTTTTTTAACCGTGTCTGGAATTAAGAAAATAGGTTGGTGGCACTGCCTTGACCCAGGCCAGCTCCAGCACTGTGACGCACCACCACTCGTATATGCCATCAGTGCAAATGCCAACACAGTGACAAAGGCAGACAGCGTCTCGTCTTCGCATGAAAGCAGCTTTGCTCTCATATCGCTTGAAAGGGTCTCAGGGACCCAGCAGTGGGCTGGCCACCGTGGAGGGCCGCTGCCCAGGAGGGAAGCTGTCACAGCACGGCCCCCGAAGACGAGATCACAGCCACCGGACGGCAAAATGGAGACGCGTGCACCAGGGGTAAACAGCAGCTGGCACCCTGGCGGGGGCGGGGGAGGGGGTGCTGCACCCCAGGGACCCGAGATCCCGGGACAGTGACATGAAAGGAACCCCAGACCGTTCGGATGCGTACGGATAAAGGAGAGTAAGTTGAAGACGAAGAACAAGACTCTGAAAAAAGAGCCTGCAGATTTTGAGAAGGAACCCACCAGGCCTGTAGCAACCACAATTACAGTTGCTGAAATTTAAAACTCATTAGACACAGCAGAAGAGAGAATTAGTTCAAACAGAAGGAGAAAATTCCTGAGTAGGCAGCACAGAGAGAGAGTAAAACTAGGAAAGCGACGTTAGGATGTGAGAGAATTAAAAAATAGATCCAGACAGCGAAGATGTGCTGGGGGGAGCCGACACTTACAACAGTTGTGGCCAAGAACATCACAGCACTTAGCGAACACGCTGTTACTTACGTTCAATAAACAAAATGTCTCGAACGAGGAATGAAGACGTCACACAGAGAAGAGAAAATCTCGCAGGAAGGGCCAGCGACCTCCAACCGAAACACGTGGACAGTCAGATGGCAAACGCCCGCGACGCACAGAGGCCTGGGGAGAGCGGACGGGAGGTTTGGCGCTCTGAGGGCAAATCTCTGTCGAGCCAGAGTGGATTTTAAAACAACCCGCCCACTGCCGCTTCTCGGGCTCTCACCTAAGACACGCGAGCACAAAACGCCGCGGAAGGAAGGGGCGGGACAAGCGCAGCGGGTAAACGCTGACCACAGTCACAGCCCCGTGGCCGTGCGGCTCCCGTGTCGCTCTAGACGCAGTAGATCGCAAGGCAAAGAGCGTGATTTGGGACAGAGTGTCCCTGCCTCGTGCTAAGTGGATGATTCATAACGGACGTGTGTGCACGTGGGGGCACTCGCGGGTGCAGGGGGCGTGGGGAGGAGAGCGAGGCTGACGTCCGGGGGGATCCCTAGCCGACGCCGGCCCTGCCAGACGCCGTTCCAAGTTCGCTGAGCGCATCGGCTGGCGTCGCCTCGGTTCCCCCCGGCACGGCCGTAAGCTTCCTGGGACGGGACGGGACCGGGAGGTTGCTGAGCTGGGGTTCAGACCCGCGCAGTCTGGCTGCGGCGTTCCTGCCTCTGGGCCACCAGTAGGTCACGCCGACGATAATCGGTGATGTGACGAGATCTCTGTGCCATCGAGTTAGTGCGTTCGGGCCACTGGCCCCCTCCAGACCCCATCTCCAGCACCTAAAGAGGATTGTTTTCCGGCGTGCGGGGGACAGTTACAGAAACGGCCACACCAGCAGTCCACCCAGGAGCCACTCCCTTTTGGGGGTGATTTTGGTGTGGTCTCGGACTCCATCTGAGCCACTTCTGGCCTGGGGACTGTCTCTTTACAAAAGACCACGTTATAGCGGGGCACGGGCGTGGGGGCCTTGGGAGGACAGGTTTCAGACATGGCTTTCCGCCCTGGAGCCCTCGCCCCTCCCTCCCCCGGGGGGAAAGCCGGAGTCCCGTCCCAGTCCCAGGCCAGGGGCGGCCTCCTGAGCCTTTTAGGGGATTGCGCCCGGCTTTGGCTAGTCTTCCCTCTCACTAAGAGCACTCCTGCCAGGGCTGCCAGTGAGCTGTTGCTTCGTGAATTACGGCTGCCATGTTTGCCTGCCCTGAAGTCACGCTACCACTTAGATTCATTACTTAACAGGGCAGCGTCTGAGTGGGAAAGAACCGTTGCCTTTTATAATTAGTCATTTACATTTCCTCTCCTTGGGGGAGAATTACTCAAGTCTCAGAACTGGCTGGTGGCACGGAGGTGACGGGAATATTGGGGAAAGTGACTACATTATCTTGGAAGCTGTCAGAGAAGAGGCCGGAAGCGTGGGGCTGCAGTGGCTCAGTTGGAGATGGCGGGGACGGCCAGGCCCGTGACCGGGGACCCGAGCGGACGCTGTCCTGGGGGCAGGGTATCCCTCAAATACAGTGAGTTAGCTATCGAAGACACTGCCCGCAGGGAAAAGGGACAGAGCTGTCGCAGGAGACCAGAGTCTGCCCGGGGAGAAGCTCATGCTCCCGAAAGGAGGAGGGCCCCGGGCTCAGAAGGCAGCCGGGACCCTCAGCAACGAGCCCAGCTGGAACCTGGAGGTGGCCTGGGGCCCTGGTCACCGCCGTGTGAGTTCGCAGGAGAGGGAACCACACAGGGACCGGTCTGGTGCTTGGGGAGGTGGCAGAGAGACCGTTCGTCTGGCCCCAAGGTGGCTCTTGTTGCATCGTCGAGAGAATGTCAGTGTGGCTGTCCTCTGGCCCCAGCGTGGATGGGGCGTGGACACGTGCCGCGCCCGGGCCGTGCGGATGCCTTCCCGCCTCGAATCCCCGCCGGCTCGTGCTCTCGGGGCAGGCTCGGTGATGGGGACGCGGAGCCCCGTCGGTAAAACCGAGCCCTCTCGGGAGCACGGTCCGAAGGCTATCCAACAGACAAGAATGTGTCGGGCTGCAGCCGAAGACCCGTTAAGGACGAGTCATAGAGCAGAGGCGAAAAAGGAAAATTGAAAAAAATTCAATTCACAGTAGCGGTGAAAACCGTGAAACCCATGTTGTTGCCTGAATGAAGAGTCTGTCCCTTTTGCTACCAGGGAGTACCCCGCTGTGACCACGTCCCCGTTGGTTTCTCTGGCCTCCAGCTGGGGGGAACCCTGGCTATTTCCAGCCTTCGACTGATAGGTATGGGGTTTCCGAGGATGTTCACGTGCCCGTCTTGTACTGAAGAGGAATTTTCATTCAAAAGGCTAATCAGCTCTCTGTTCTGCTTCTGTAAGTCTGCTTGCTGCATGCGCTGTCCTCGAAATTGACTAAAGATTCACCTTCCCTTTGGTTTGATCTGTCTAAGCAACAAATGTAACTGTACCCCCCAGCAACTCCAGCGCTTTGTAGCACTTTGTAACTGCTGGTAACCCATAGCAACTCCCACCCTTTGTAACGCAATGTTACTACCTGCAACCATAGCAACTCCCACCGCTTTGTAACAGTCTGAGGACCAATCAGCCGGTGCCAGATAAGTTCTGTATAAGGAATGTTGCAACTGATCTCCGGGCCCAGATTTTCAGAGCGCTAGCTCCCCTGGGACCGCTGGCGTAATAAACCTGACTTTTCCAACTTTCCGGGTGCTGCTTGGTTTCTCGCCGGTCTGATTTTGGATCTTTTCTGCAACAGTGTGTTTAGTTTTTCTTAGGCCACACCTGCAGGCGGACTCGCTGGGTCATGGCGTGGGAGTGTATTTAACACTGTGAAGTCAGCCAGTGCTTGCCTCGATGGGCCGTGCTGTTCCACACACCTATCGACAGCGGGGTGAAAGTGCTGTCGCCCTAAGTCCCCCACTCCAACCTTAGCCCCCGCATTCCCTGGTAGCAGCCCTTGATCAAGATGTATATGTTTGAGAATCCAGGTTTTGGGCTTATCACTTTATTATTATTTTTTTTTTACCAGTGTTTTCTGAAGAGCAGACAATTTTAATTTTGATGACGTCTAATTTATTTATTTGTTTATTTTGCGGTCATGGTTTTCTGCGTCCTAACAAAAAATCCTTTGCCAGCTGCCAAGATGCCAAGATATTCTCTCGTGTTTTTCTTCTGGAAACTTTGTAATTTTAGTTTTTACTTCTAGGTCTGTGATTTAGCGTGACTTAAATTTTTCTTCACGATGTGAGAAAGGCAGCATGGTTCATTTTTAAAAGCTATTTTCCTAGTTAACACACAGCACTGTTTGTTGAAGAGTTTTGTTTCTGGATTGGATTGCTTTGGCTCTTTTTCTGAAAATCAGATGATAATCTTACGTGCGATGTCAGCTGTGGGTGCCCTTATCACGGAGGTTATTGACGGTGTAAATTCTACAGGCGGGGCCTGTGTTGCTAATAAGCCCCCTGGCTGATTTTGAAAGGTCTTTCCATTTGAGGAATTCTTACATCAAATGGAACATGAGGTTGAGGAGGGAATTCCAGAGGCTTGGTCGAAGAAGAACGTGGAGACAGGTCACAGTTTGCCGCGTCTTCTAAAAAATTATGAATCACTGCTTTGTTAAGTACTTTTTCTTCTGTTGAGATGATCATCTGATTTTTAAAAAATTCTATTAATGTAGTGACGCACATTGAGTAAATTTTTATTGTGAAGCCAGCCTGCATCCCTGAGATAAACTCCACTTTGTCATTGAAATAAAAGCCTTTCTCCATATTTCTAGATTTCCGTTGGTAACGTGAATTGAAGGATGCTCACATCTCTGTTCATGAGCATTGTCTTCCATTTTCTTTTCTTCGGATGTCTTTTCGGTTCGGCCTTAGGGAAGTGGTGGCCTCCCGACGGGCTCCTGTAATTTCCGAAAGCGTCTGTGTGAGTCTGGTCTTATTCCTTCCTTAACTATTTGATGAGAATTCAACAGTGAAGCTGTCTTGGCCTGGAACTTTCTTAGTGGGAAATTTTTACCTGTGAATTGAGTTTCTGCTCTGGGCGGGGCTCCAGACTTTCTATTTCATTTCTCGTCAGTTTTAATAATTCCTGTCTTTTAAAAAATTTGACTGTTTTGAACAAGTTGTCTAACTTCTGACATATCTTTGTTTACAACGTTCCCCAATTCTTTTGACGTCTGTGGGAACCGCAGAGATGTCTTTCGTCCCTGATGTCGGTGGTTAAACTTACCGATGTTTGTTTTGAGATCTGTCACGTGGTCTGGCTGGGCGAGTGTTTCCTGTGTCTTTGCCAAGAATATATGTTCTGCTTTGTTGGCGGAAGTGTCTGTAAGTGTCACGTCATGGTGGGTGACGTGGTTATTCTATTTGTCTCTACTCTGACTGATTTTCTGTCAGCTCCTGAGCGGGGAGGACTTCGGAAGCTCCACCTGTAATGGATCATTTGTCGCTTCTCTTGGGTTTGTTGCTTCACATGATTCGAATCCCGCTTCTTAGCTCCATCCATGTGTAGGGCTATTAGGTTTCCTTGATGAATCTGAGTTTATTACTTATGTTTATCGTTTACTGTTATGAAACTGCCCTCATTACTGCTGGCCGGACTCCTGCCCTGGGGGACAGCCGTCTGATGTTAATAAAGCATTTCCGCCTTTTTGTGACGACGGCTCTCGGCTCGTCCCTTCGCTCTTCGTCTGTTGGCATCGTCTCGTTTACAGAGCACTTACTGTGGTTGGATTTCGCTCTACCTTTTCAGCGTGTGTTTGGTTCATGTACATTCATGTGATGTTTCCAATGTAATTATGTATATGGCTGGGCTTTAGGCTGCCATTTTGTTATTTGCTTTCTATTTGTTTCATCGTTTCTTATTTCCTCCTCTTTCCTACCTTCTTTTGGATGAATTGAGTGTTCTTTTTTTTTTAATTAGTGGACTGTTTTTTAGAGCAGTTTTAGTTTTACAGAAATACTGAGCAGAAAGTACAGAGAGTCCTAGATACTCCTACACCACCTACACACACACACACACACAC
>NW_024342469.1:2083796-2084526 GCF_902729225.1 Pteropus medius | reverse complement strand
ACCACCTACACACACACACACACACACACACGCGCGCGCGCACACACGCACACTCTCACACACAGCTTCTCCGATTAGCATCTTGCACTAATCTGCTAATCTGGTGCTTTTGTTACAGTTGATGAGCCAATCTCGATGTATTATTATCGACTAAAGTCCGGAGGTTACGTTACAGTCTCCCCTTGGCGCTGTGCATTCTGTGGGTTCTGACATATAGTGACACGTGTCCACCGTTAAGTATCACGTAGAGTAGCTCCACTGTCCTAGAAATCCCCAGGCCCTCAGCAGCCACTGTCTTCCTACCGTCTCCATAGCTGTGCCTCTTCCAGAATGTTACTGACCGGAACCATACGGCTCGTCGCCTTTTCAGACTGGCTCCTTCCCTCGGCGTCGTCATGTCTCCTCCCTTCGGCTTCCTGACTGTCTCCCCTCCTGCGCCCCTCTGGTCCGTGGTCGCCCCGCTTCCCACGGCGCATGTCCGTGGCTCACCGCAGCCTCCCTTCAGGCTGCGACGCTGCCTTGTGCTGCTTGTCGGCCAGTGTCTGAGAACAGCCGGCTAGCGCGTCCCTGTCCTCCGAGGGGTGGCCGCAGGCACATGGTCGCTCTGTCGGGGCTGGATGGGAGCCTCCACTCTGCCACTGTGCCGTGGCTGATGTCACGGTGGGAGCTGGGGTGTGGGGGGGAGGGCTCACACCTTATGCGGACGGCGTCTAGGTCCTTTTAGGCGTGG
>NW_024342469.1:2022734-2083653 GCF_902729225.1 Pteropus medius | reverse complement strand
CCGTTGCCCTTGGCCTCGTCCTCGTCCCTCCCGCTGCCCTTGGCCTCGTCCTCGTCCCTCCCGCTGCCCTTGGCCTCGTCCTTCTCCGAGACTGACAAACACGCGGGTGGAGCTTTACCAGTGTCCGTGAGCTTGGAGGGACAGCTAATGTGATAGACGACATAATCAGGATTCAGAATGGGCTCCGCTGCCTGGAGAGCCAGCGAGAACCAAGCAGATGAGCGAGCTAATAGGGACGAGTGAGAAGCCCGCCGCTCGGTCCCGGAGCCGGCTGGCACGGCCGTCGATGGCGCTCGGGCAGTGCGGGTGGACTGCGTCCTCCGAGGGGCGTTCTCCCCATGGCGTTGCCTGGGTTACGCCATTGCCGTCATGACTGACACCCACACCCCCGTGGCCCCTTTCTGTCACTCTGCACCTGGCGGCCAGAGTCGTCTTTTCATAGACGAGCTTCATCACTGTGGCGGCTCCCCGTGTCCAGGTCGCTGACTTCGTTCCGTGCTGTCCTTCCCCACATGGCCACCAGCCCCGGGACGGCCCCCTCTCGCCTCTCCCCAGCTGCCCGGCTGCCCCGCCAGCTGCACCCCCGGGCGGTGCCTTGCTCTCGAAGGGGCTGTCCCTCTCTGGCAGCTCGGCCTGTGTCCTTAGCACGGTGTTCAGGCCAGGTCCCTTTCGGTGCTGGGATGGCCGGGCCCAGGTCCCGCGGCCCCGTCACGTGCATTTGCTCTCTCTGATCCACAGAGCCCTCTTCCTTTCTCCCCGTCGCTGTTGGGGGACCCGCCACCACACAGGTTTGGTGGCTGCGACGCTCGGCACGTACTTGTGCTCACGGCCACGGCGCGTTCCAGCGCGGGGGCAGAGGGCGTGAGGGCGTGGCGTTGACACAGTGTTCCTGTGAGTGTTCCGTGTCCTCGTGGTTCAGGTTCCGCCACCCCGTCACGCAGTCATTCAGCAGCCGTTCCCTGTGCCAGCACTGTGTGCGGGCGGCGTCCGGATGGGGTGCTGGGTGGTGTCCCGAAGGCAGGTGGGGCAGGACCCCGGTCTGGTGAGAGGCACCGCTGGAGCCTTGCTGGGCAGCGGGCACCGTCCTTTCCCACCCGCTCTCGCTCAGCCTTCAGGCTCCGGAAGGTCCTTCCTGTGCCCTCAGAGACTTTCTGGCCCCTGGGCAGGGCTATCCTCGGCCTGGCCCAGCTCAGCTGACCACAGTGCCCCCACCTTGCTGGGCACTGCCCTCTGAGCCCCGTCTTGTCACCTGAGTCGTCGCTATCTGAAGGCTGGCCTTCGGGTCCGGCCTAAATCCAGAACACCCAGGCCACACGTCACTCTTTCTGGGTTCTTTCAGAAGACAGACCGTTTTTTCCTGTAGGCGCTCAGGTGCTGCTGCTTGTTTGGATTTCCAAGGGAACCCATCTCCCCTACCCGGGTTTTGAAAGATTGAGAAATAAAATAGTGGCAGATGGAGACCAAAGAATAGCTTTTAGTTCTTCTAAATGGGAAGCTTGAAATCCTGTCTTCGTGTGAGAGCTGAATCAACTGCTAACCGCATCCCAGGATTTTTGAGGCCCGCCCAGCCCGTCAGAGCCAGCGCAGGGCGCAGCAGCGCCTTCCCAGGGGGCAGCCGACTCGCAGAGGTGGAAGGAGGGCTGAACCCCGCCGGCTGTGTATCCTCCCAGGCTTACCAGTTGATACGTTGCCTTTTGGGGTGAGTCCTGGGGGTAGAGAAAGTGCAGGAGCGGCCCCAACCGGGTTCACTGCACTCGGAAGCAACCCCAGGTTTAGAGGTGTCGCCTCCTAGCTCCTCCTTCAGCTGGTTGTTAATAACCATCAGGTCCCCGGTCAGCCAGGGGCATGGCCTTCCTCGGAGAGGGCGAGGAGGGAGACCCAAGTCCCTCAGGACAGGCTGCCCCCCTGTGAAACCCCTGCTCCTGTGTCTCCTCCTGGGACCTGCGAGGTAGGACGTCCCTGAAATGTGTCAGAAGCGAACATTAAATCATTCTCAAGGCCTCTCTACCTGAGGCCCAAAATCACTCTCCCGTTTATTTCTCGTCTCGGGGACGTCCAGCTTCATCGCCTAATCTGGCCCCTCAGAAACTGCCCTGTGGGGTTGAATGGCCCTGCGTGAACTCGCAACAACACAGTGTGCCCCAAGTTTGAACATAAATCTTCTGTCACCCCATTTCCAGAGAGAAATTAACTCTTAAAGGCTGACACCCATAAGCTCCAATCCAAAAGCAAAATTTCTTATCTCCTTGAAGTTCAAATACATTAAAGCTCCCAGTTTGTCCGTCACTTGTGCTCCGTCTCAGCGAGAGGGACACTGTGGTGTCACTGGGGAGAGCACAGCTCCTTCAGGGCCCAGAAGCCCTGTCCATGCCGTGCAGGCCTCTGACAGCCCTCCCTCAGGGTTCAGAGTGTGCAGGGCCCGCAGGCTTGTCAACACATCCAGGGGACACGTCATTCCCAGGCCTCGGGGGCATTCACCCCGGAGAGCCTGGCCTTTGTGCCACCAAGGAGCGTGGCGGGGCCTTGATGTTGCTTGGAGTGAAGCCGGGCACAGAGCTCTTCTCGGATGTGACAGTGGATCCCAGAGCCTGTCACTTGACTCACTTGGGAGAAGTTTCCCAGCAAGAGGTTAGGTCAGAGTCTGTTCATTTTCCACTTCTGGGGGGAAAAAGCCTATGTTGCCTCGTAGGCATCTCTAGCTCTGTGCCACAGTGACTACTGCTCCTGTGCCGGTTGGGGTGTGTGTGTGTGTGTGCGCGTGTGTGCCCGCTGGCCCTTGCGTACGCGTGCTGAGCACAGAGCGGGTGTGGACTGTGCCAGGGGCCAGTGCTTTCTCACTTGGTCCTCAGCCCAGAAGCTGTCGCTAGCCTGGAGGTCATTCTCTCGGCCACGCTTGTTCCCCTGGAAAATCCCGCCACCAAGCCTGGAGCCGGTGGCACCGTCCCTGGGCCTCCCGAAGGTGAAACCTGAGCTGGCCGCACGCGCCCTTGTCCGCCTGCAGGTTTGGACTCTGAGTCCCATGGGCACGTCATGTTCCCTCAGAGCAGCTGCCGCGTGGTCGGCCGTCCAGCAATGCTGCTTTCTAGGCATTTCCCACGTCAGGCCCAGATCCGCCCCCACTCCCCACCTGGGCCCTGAATGCAGGGTGCCGTGGCGGTGGCCGCTCAAGCCCTGACCGCCTTTGCACACCTGCCCCCAGCCGTGTGGGGCGTGCAGACGTCTGCTCTCCTCCGTGCGACGGCAGCGGGCATGTCCCCCACCGTCCCCAAGGCCAGGAGGCCTCTGCTCCAAGGTCACGTACTTGGCTGGGCCTGAGCCGCCCGTGGCCCCCGCGTCGCCCACACGCTACTGAGGCCGTGGGCCCGTGCAGCCTCGCCGGTGTCACTCCCTGAGGACAGGCCGTCCTCTCCAGCACCGCCCGCACGGACCGGTGAAGCGCCGGCCCGGGCCGCGTGCCCACAGCCCAGGGGCCTGAGGGCGCAGGCCGTGGTCTCGGCCGCTCCGGACGCTGCTCGCCTGTTGGTTTGTATTTGCGGGTCTTAGGGCCCCACTAAAGTCTCCCCAGACCCCCACGTTAGTGTCTTGTGGTGGTCGTAACAAACCACTGCAGGCTTCCAACAGCACAGGTCTGCCGTCACAGTCCTGGAGGTCTGGAGAGTGACGAGTGTCTGCTGTGCTCAGGCGGGGTGGCCGGCTGCCTCCTTGCGGGGGGTCCAGGGAACCTCTCATCCCTTGCCTTTTCCTGCCTGCATTGCCCCCTCTCACCTTCAAGGCCAGCCAGGGGGGCGGGTCTTTTCCACATCGTGCCACCTTGACACGGGTCCTCCCCTGTCCCTCCTCTACCTGAAAGGCCCCAGGTTACACTGGGCCACTGAGGTCACCCAGGAGAATGTCCCCGTTTTCGTCAGTTGATCAGCATCCTTAATGTCTTCTGCCAGCTCCAGGGTTTGGGCCTTGGGCATCTTCGGGGGGTCATGACCCTGCCTTCCGTGACCACCAGTGGCGCAAACTGTTCCCGCACGGCCTTGCTGGAACTCTCCTTGTAAAACGTCCCTGAGCGCCGGCTGAGGCGCCTAGAGGCGGCTCTGTGGGGACGCCTCAGGGTGGGACGGAGGAGGTGCCAGCTTTCCTCTCTGGCCGGTCTGTGCTCTCAGCCGGGGACAGTGCTCGTCGTAGGGCTGCCAGTCCCGAGCACCTGCTGCGTCCCGGCCCTCCGCACACATCGCGCTGGCGTCGTTTCCTTGTGGCCGCGGAGCCGTCCTGGAGGGCGGCAGCGTTGTCCCTGTTTCGTAGACAGTGAAGCTGAAGCCGGAGAGTCGCATTGCTTGTCAGGGTCACACAGCTCGTAAGCGACAGAGCCCAGGTCTGGCTGCTTACAGCTGCTCGCTTGATGCCCCTGCCGGTTTTCCTGTCTGAGTTCACAGACAGTAGTCACACGGTCTCTCGTCCCCCAGGCAGTGACCCTGTCACGGGCCCTCGGATTGTCAGCACGGTGGGGCACGCTCATCAGTGGGCACGGTCTCCCTTCCGCGTGGCCGTGCTGAGTGCACGCTGCCTGTGGGCAGGCCAGGCGGCCGCTTCCCGCACACACGTCCGTGCAGTGAGCTGAACCCGTCGGAGCCCATAAATGTGAATAGCTGTCGTGAAGAGGGGCACACTGGCCCCCCGACATTGGGAAGGGGTGCACCCCACCACGTCAGAGTCGGACTGGAAGCCACGCCCGCGGACAATGTGCCGCAGCCCGGCCCAGTGGGTGTCCCTCAGCCTGCGAGTCCCTCTGTGGTGTCCCCGCTCGCCCGTGCCCCTCACCGCCACCCCTTTGGGAAGAGTGTCCTATTCAGTGCATGTGACGCTCGTTGTTATTTTTCCTTAGGACAACTACACCTTTGCCCAGCCCGGGATTCAGATGAAAGTGAGGATGCTGGAAGAGCTCGTGAGCCGGATCGACGGTAAGCCGGTCCCCGGGTCCGGGCCGAGGCGGCAGAGGCCCTGGGGCTCGCCCCCGCCCTGCGGGGCTCAGGCGCGTCCTCGCCCGGCCGTGGCCCCGGCTCTCCCAGGGCGGCGTCGCTGGAACGGGCGGCTCCCGCGCCTTCTGTGAAGGTGACAGCATCAGGGGCAGCACGTGTAACGTCACGTTGCACGGAGGGGTGCGCGCACCCCAGAAGCAGGCGGCGCCCGTCCTTACCGCGCCCGGTGACTGCCCCGATCCAGGCGACAGCGTGGTCGTTTGTGGCTGTCCTTTGGCACTCTGTTCCCTGCCTCTGTGCATCGTTCTGCTGTCAGGGGTGCTGGCTTAATTTCTCCGTGGAATCCAATTAATTACCAAGCCTGGAAGTAACATCTTTTACATTCTGGAAAAATTAAAGCGCGTGCTCCGGCCGGTGCGGGTTGTGCTTTCATGTTGTTTAAGTGGGGGCTTTGCCTGCTTTTTACCTTCAGCCTCAGAGCGATTCTCCCGCGATGTGCCAGCTGTCGAACTGCAGTGGCAGAGTTTAATTAAATGAGGGTGGAGCGATAATCTTGCCCGTTCCAGGCGTGGTCTCCTGGTAGTTTGATAAATTGATGAGCAGAGCGTTAGCAAAGTGATGCGGGGCAGAACCGGACGTAGATCTGTGATACCCGCCGGCCAGCGGCGAGGTCCAAGAGGAGAAGCACTCTCGTGAAGGGCCCATGGGGGCTTGGCGGTGGCTTCCCGAGCGCGCAGGACGCTGCCCCTGGCTCGCGGTGGGGACGTGGGCCAGCACTGCCACTGCCGCCGCGTGCTCGCACAGCCGCGTCTCCGCGGGGGCGCTGCCGCAGCCGTCACCGTCGCCGTCGGCAGAGGGGCGCTCGGTTTGGGGAACTCTGATCGACAGTATCAGATGGAGCCGTGTAGATTGGGTCTGGTTTTCAGCTACGTCTAATGGTTCGTCCTCACTTCCCACGTTGTCAGGTCGCACGCACGTCTTCCCCTGACGCTGGATTTGATTCAGCAGGTTTAGCTGTTTTTCAGCCTGTCTGCTCAAAACGCCATCCTCTGCGGACGTAACTGCATCTATGTACGTTCGTTGCTAATTTCGCAGCTAGACCTTTTTCGGATTTGTTGAATTTTTTTCCCCGACCAGCTGCTTCAGGTTGCGCCCAGTCTCATCTAGGTCTCTGAAATACGGTTCGCAGTAGACGTGACTCACACGTTTTTAGCCGGCTTCTCTCCCCTGGCCTAGCAGGCAGGTGCCATGTCCGTGCGGGGCGTTAGGAAGTCGTGGTTCGGCCCGCTGGTTCCGGGGCTCACTCTGGGAATGCTCGAATTGCTTTTCTCTGGCGCCGTGGGTTAAGGAGGCGTGCGCTGCAGATTCGCTGGTGAACCGAGGGAGCAGGCACAGCCACCTTGAGGCTCAGCCACATCTGCGTTTCTGCGTGAATCACAGCTGTGTTTTCAGGGCCGCTTTGGAGGGGGCGCGTCTTCATCCTGCAGCTTTCTGTATAAATCATCAACTCTTCACAACAGAGAAGATGCCGTGTTGTAAAACATTAAACCGTGTAATGTGTTTGTCCCAATGGAAACGTAAAGAGCCACGACGGCCTCACCGTGAGGACACACAGGCTTCTAAAGCAAGGAAGCTGCTTAGTCGACAGGTCGGGCCCTCAGGCTGCTGGGCGGCCTTACCCCGTGGCCCCCCTTTGGGAGAAGCATCCGCAGGACTCAGCCTTGTGAAGTTCCCCTCCCCCATTTCGTCACGCACCTCTTGGAAGAAAATTTGTGGGCTGGGAACTTCGCTGAGACTGTAAAGGTTTTATTAAGGGTAGGCTATACTAGGAAGGAAAAATTGCTCTTAAAAACCAAACCCAACCCAACCCAGTGCCTCCTGCCTGCATTTGAGGAGGAGGACGGCATTTATTTCAGAACCGCGTGGCCCTGCGGTGAGGGAGCGCCCCTCACGGACTTGTCGGTTGAGAAAGGCGCGGTCTGTGGCGTGAAGTTTAGGGAAACGCTAAGCTGCTGTGGGGCCACAGGAATTCCGCAGGCCCAGAAGTCGTGTTGTAAGGGTGTGCTCGGGAGTTGGAGGCAGAGGAGGTCAAAGGTCTCGCGGGCGGAAGGAAGCACGGGAGGTCAGCAGAGGGCCACCGGCACTGGGCGGTTTTCTCGTGAGGAGGGGCGGCCACGGAATTTGTTTCCGTCACGAGTGGTGCTGTGCCCCGTCTCTGTCGCCCCGGGATCTCTGGGAAGTCTGTCACGTGGACAGGAAGGGGTCGTGTGTGTGGTGGAGGCCCAGGAGGAGGGGGCGTGGGCAGCGGCCTGAGAGAGTGTACGCCGCGTGGGGAGCAGCGGTCTGTCTCCAGGAGCCCCGGGGGACCCCAGGGGAACTGCGTGGACTCTCAGGGGCAGATTGGGGGACGGAGACTCGAGCCACTTGATTTGGAATTAAAGAAAAAGGCGGGAGTGGGGTCCCCGTCCACTCAGAGATGCCAGCCGAGTTCCCACTGGAGACTCCCCAGGACCCCGGCCGGGATTTTATTTTTAAAGCCAGCAGACAAGCAGGCGGGTGAAAGAGAGAAAGAGAAAGGAAGAAAAGAAATAGAAGAAGGAAAGAAGCCAGCAAATTTCTTAAGAGCATCGGACTGTAAGCAAGACAACAGCAGCTCCCTGGCCGGACGCTGGGGCCAGAGCAGCGAGCCCGGCTCCGAGAGCCTCTGTCCTTCTGAGGCATCTTCTCGTCCAGGAGGGACATCCTGGAGGGCGTGGCGCTTTCAACAGCCTCGTGCAGTCGGTGTGTCAGACCCTGGCTCACCCCGGGAAGGGGCTCAGAAATGTCTGTGAACTTCCTGAAGCCTATAGGAGTGACCATTAGGGTCACGAGTGACACGGACCCAACGCAGTTTACGTCACCTGGCGGGATCAGGGTCATTCGAACTCGGATTATGCTAGTTCTGTACTAGAGTACTCAAAGTTCTTGGGAGAAGCAAACCAGATCTTTTCTGGAAGAAGTTACAGAATGTGAGTTCTGTGGGTGTGTGTCAATGTGTGTGTGTGTGTGTGTGTGTGTGTATTTTCCCCTCAAATGGAACAATCTGCACGTAGTCAAAAGTTATCACACATTTAAGACTCCTTAAGTGAGAGCAAATAACAGGTAACAGAAACTGGCCCACAAAATTTTGAGCTTTTGTAATTTTTAGGCACATAACATAACACTATTAACCTTGCTATGCATGAAAAAATGAGAAAGAGAAGCTTGAAAAGTCTTCAGGGGAATGAGTACATTTTTTTTCATAAGAATTCTGAAAAATGATCAAATGGGAATTTTGAAATTGAAAGACGTGATAAATTTAAAGTTCAGTGGACGGGACTAACAAATTAGACACAGGTAAAGAGAAAATTAATGAACTAGAAGGTGGGCTAGAAGAAAGTAGCTATAATAAAATATGGAGCGATGAGAATACGGAGAATACAGAAGGTAAGAGATATAGAGAGTGTGGTTAGAAAGCTTAATGTGTTTATTTGGAGTCACACAAGGAGAGGAGAGAGAAGGAGTAAGAATTTGAAGAGATAACGACTGGAATGTTTTTCAAAACTACTAAAATAAACCAATTCACAGATTCAAGAGACCAGTGAATCCGGAGGAGATAAAACTACGTGTAAAGACAGCATAGTAAAATTTAATTAAACTAAAGACAAGTTCTCAAGGCAGGGAGCGAAAAAAGAGTATTTTCTGAGAATGGCTGAGAACTTCTCAACAGAAGTACGGGACGACGTCTTCGGTGTGCTAGGAGGACGTAGCTGTCACCCTACAGTTGACTTCCAGCAAAAACTATTCTTCAGGAATGAATCTGAAATTCTGCAAGGCCACCTTACCTCCGCATTCTTGCTCACCGCCTCCAAGGAATGCTAGAAATCAAGGAGGAAGGCAAGCCGTCGCATGGGCAGCCACCGGCACACGGGGCAGCGGCTACCGAGACCTTCACGTTCCCTGGAGCAGACAAGTCGGCCCCCAGACCAGCCGGCGGGGAGTCAGGTGCTCAGTGCCAGAAGTCTGTGGGAACAGGAGTGGGTGTGTGGGCGGCTTAGGAGGAATCGAGCCGGATCAAATCACCCCAGAAAGACAAGGTCCTGTGTAGGCGGGAAAACTCCAAGAAGAGGCCCGTGTCTGGCACGAAAGTGGCAGAAGCACTGGCCATGGGAAGCTGGCGGGCGTTCGGGCCGGGTTTCTTGGGTGGACGGCTGCTGAGACCTGAGCAGAAACCCGTTTCTCACAGTTTCTTGCCCTAGACAAGCTGAATTCTTAGGTCCCGTTTTTGGGGTTGGGAGTGGATGAGCAGCTTCCCGTGCAGAGGGCCCGAGGCCTCCCGCAGGCCACCTCCCACCCCCTACGGCCCAAGGAGATCGCGTGGGGCACCTGTCTGCTGGTGGGCGGCAGGGGACTGAGGGGCAGAGTGCCGGACACCAGGCCAGGAGCTGTTGGTAGTCAGACGCGAGCTTACTCGACAGTGGACAGCGGCAGTGGCCCTGAGGGCCACGGGGTAGACTTGAGACGTTGTTTGTGGAACTATCATTCATTCACAAGCAACCCCAGCCTTTTTTTTTTTTAACATTTGTGCGATTCCTTAAATCTGTTATCAAACGTGGCTTCTTTCTCTCTTGAGAAGTAGACCAGCCCCCTGGCGGTGGCCGTGGCTTGCGGCCCGCTGTCCTGCGGGGCGGCCTCTGGAATTCCCCTCCCCTTGCGCCGCGCTCAGACTTTTCCCGGAAGGGCCGTGCACGGAGCAGTTACTGAGAGGAGTCCGTACCCCGGAGGCTAGTCTGTGAAACCACCGCCACCACGGCTGACCGAGGGCACGTGTGACAGGCATCGGTGCACAGACAGGCCTGATGGTGCCGGCTGTGCCTGAGGACGCCGTGGCTTCCGCGCATGTGCTGCCGGACCCACCCGTGCTGGGAGCAGCCGTGGCCTGGGGGCTGCTGTCGCACCGCCCGCTGGGCTGCCCCTGGGCGCCTGGAGTGCTGTCCCCGTGTCTGCAGAGCCCAGAGGGGATCCGCAAGCAGTGTGTGTACGTGCGTGCGAGTGTGTATGTGCACGTGTGCACGCGTGCATGAATGTGTGGATGAATGTGTGCATGTGTGCGCGCGTGCGCGCACGTGTGAGTGCGTGTGAGCGTGCATGTGTGTGTATGCATGTATGAGTGTGCGCACGTGTGAGTGCGTGTGTGCATGTGTGTGAGGTGTATGTGCGTGTGTGCGCACGTGTGCATGAGTGCATGAGTGTGCGCGCGTGTATGCGTACACGAGTGTGTGCGTGTATGTGTGTGTAAGCGTGCACAGGTGTGCATGTATGTGCACGTGTGCATGTGTCTGCGTGTGCATGCACACACACGTGCAGCTCTGCCCGCACCCCACCCGGGAGGCCAGCGTACAGGATTGTTTCACGCTGGACGCGGTGCTGAGTTGACGTCCCTCTGCCCGCAGCGCCTGCCGCAGGCCAGGGCGCCCCACCCTCCACCGGCATTTGCTGGTGCCGCCCCTCCTTCCTCCTTCCCCCTGCAGCGCCACCTCCTCTGCTGGCCGCCGTCGGCTCCTGCCTGACTGGCACACGCCGCGTCCACTGCCACTTCGGCTGGATGTGACCCCTCGGGTGTGGCGTGAGGGCACTGAATGCACATGCCGGTCAGACGCTGATCGGCTGGGGGTGAAATCCCTACCGGGCGGAAGCTGGATGTCACTGTCACGGTCAGGGTGGGCCCGGCTAGGCCTTTGCAAACAGCCTCTAAACGGCAGCAGCTTAAAGGGCAGACATTTGGTTTTCACGCATACGACATGTCCGTGGGGCTGGGCCGGGGGCTCTGCTGTGTGACGTCCTCACAGCAGCTCCTGTGATGGAGGGAAAGAGTTTGGGGATCACGCACTGGAAGATCATGTTTCCATCAGAGACCCGGTACCCAACGCTCTGCTGCATTTCATTGGCCGAACCGAGTCATGTGGCGCAGCTTGTGGGGGCGGGGGGCATGCATCCGGTGGCGGGGGCAGGGGCGGCCCCGCCCCGTGCTGTGTTGTGGTGCCTCTCCTGTGACCTAAGACGATGTCTATGTAAACGAAATACTTGCCGCATCTTTTGTTTAAAAACACAGAGGACCCATTTCAGTATTCAGAAGGAACATTTAAGATGGTCTCAGCAGCGAAGCAAACCCGGTTATGTCCGAGCCTGTTTTTTCAGAAGTCTTCAAATCAGATTGCAGAGAGCTGCCCCACAGATTAGTGACTTGTCCCTTGGGGCTAAACGCGGCATGAAGGAGGCTAGTGGGTCGTCACCGGCGCGTGGACACCGCACAGGGGCAGGTGGGGCTGGGGACAGGCACGTCGTCTGCCCCCGAGGCCCCGGCCTCCGTTGCCATCCCCCAGGCCCAGAGCTGGTGTTTGATCTGCAGCTCCAGGAAGGGCGGCTCAGTGGGGCGAGGCGCGTTCACCCCGATCCTAAGGGTCAGGCTGCCCTTTCCTCTTAGAGGCTGCGGGTGGCCGTGACGATACCCCCGATGACAACATGGCCGCCGTGCATGGGGTGGCTGGAGTTAAAGCAGGCACAGGTGTGCGCACATCACATGCACCCTCCCACACACACACCTCAGGTGCGGTCATCTCGTTGGTGTGGGTACTGCACTTGCCAGTGACTTCGATTTTCCATGGAGCACTGGCCTTTGGTACACATCCTGTTCCCCGTGGTGACAGCGGAGGGCCGCCCGCCCCTCCCAGCGGCATTCTGTCCATGGCCAAGGGCTTCAACCGGCCTGGAAACCAGCTGAGCTCACTGGCTTTTCACAGTGTCAACATCGTGATGAGACTGGTCACCAAGTGATTAGTTTTGAGTGAAGTTACTTCATTAGGTTCGATCAATTCCTGGCCAGTTTCTGACTTACTAATTGTCCTCTGAAAGGCCGGCTCAGGCCGCGGACCGCTCTGGTGAATGCATTCGCGGCCTCACAGAGACCGCCCCCCATGCCGCGGGCTCGGCTTTTCTTTGCAGTGACCTTTTGAGAGCTGTTGTGTGTCGCTGACTTCCTGGAGCACAGCCACCAAGGCCTGCGCATAGCCGCCCGGGACAGTCACCTGGCTGAGCCACGTCATGCGAATGCAGCTGACTCAGGAGGTTCTGGGTTTCTGCCTTCCAGTCTGTCAATCACACTTGCGTTGTCACCCTCTCTCCCTTGTCTGTGCTGAGCCACTGTTCTGCCTATCACAGCCTTTGGGCCTCCAGACGCTCAGTCCAGTGGCCACACGGTGTAGCGCCATGGCCTCCAGGCCCACGAGTCTTCATCACCCCCCTCCCCCCATGAGTTAAAGCAGGGCTGTTTGTCCCCCAAGCACAATGTGTGGTCTCGGCTTCTGCTCTGGGTCCTCGTTTGCGTTTGCTTAGATTCCTCACCCTCCTGTGCCTTCCCCAGGCAGTGAGGCACCTTTTTATCCTCGGCTCTGAGCAGCAGCAGCAGATGCAGGCAGCACTCACAGGCTGGAGGGCAGCGTGTGCTGGATTGAGGGAGGGCAGGCGGTAGAGTGTCAGACAGATCGAGGGCCTTCAGGGCTGGCAGGTGGGGGATGATGGGCCCACGGGAGCGGGAGACAGCTCAGTGCACCGGGATGGCCTTGTGGATCACGCACTCGGTGACCTGGTGTGCCCACTGTGGACAGAAGGCTACAGGGGACCCTTCCGTAGGCCAGAGCCAAGAGGTGCTGTTGACAGTCCCAGGAAAATGTCACTGTCACACTGACCTAGGCCCAGGGCAGGCCCAAAGATCCTGGGTCCCTGCAGAGCTTTCTTCTGTGATGGCCTTCGTGGTTTGGGGCCAGTACTGAGTACTCCTGAAGCATGTCGGCTGTGTGCCCAGGCAGCGTGCCGTGCACAGGGCACCGCTGGGGGCCTGGGAGACAGTCCGGCGCTCCCTGCAAGGCATTTGTGGTGCGGTGGCATTGCGTGTAAAAAGGCGATGACTTCCGGTGAGGTGACGCACTGTCACAGAAGGGTAGGCGTGCCGTACGCGCGCGGGCGAGGCGGAGGGTCCCTCGGGAAGGTTTCCTTGCCTGACAGTGAAATCGCGCGCATCTCGTCTGCCTGCACGGCCATGACAGAGTGCCGCAGGCTTACGCAGTTCTGGGGGCTGGAAGTCCAGGGTCAGGGTGCTGGCCGATCTGGTTTCTGGAGAGGGCTCTCTTCCTGGCTTGTAGACGGCCACCTTCTCATGGTGTCGTCACGTGGCCCTTCCTCTGTGCCCGAGCGTGGGGGACACGTGGGGAGGGGGCCGGAGAGCACTCCGCTGTCTCTTCTTACTGGGTCACTAATGCTTTCAGCTCAAGTTCCCACGCTCATGACCTCATGTGACCTTCACCACTTCCTCAGAGGCCCCGTCTCCAGGTGCAGCCACGCGGGGGTCAGGGCTTCAGCATGGGCGTGGGGTGGGGAGCACAAACGTGCAGTCCACAGCAGCTCGGAAGTGTGGGTTTATGTTTGAGACCAAAGTATGGTCCACAGAAGAGATTACCATCATCATCGTCATTGTCATCTGGAGGGACCAGACGTACATCGCCAGGGGGTGCGGCTTTGTGGACAGTGGCTCGGCCACTCCCCATGGGGCTCCCTCAGAAAGGTGGCTTGGGGACCCTGCCTGGGACCTGTGCCAGCATGGGTCCTTCTCACGCCTCGCTTGGACCCATGCCTTGCAGCCAGTCTGGGGGGGCCAGGCTGCGGAGCAGACTGTGTCCATGAGCAGACATGGGGGGGCTGGTCAGGAGACCAGTTTGCAGATCAGAGGAAGAAGGATGACGGTGGGCTCTGCTCCGGGCTCCCTAGAAATAGTTCTGGAACAGCCCGGCCGACCCTTCACCTCTGTTTAGCTCAGTGTAGGGAGTAAGATTTAGCCTTCGGAGGCCGGCTAACTCGGGGCCAGGGGTGGCTGTGTCACATACCGGCGGCCCAGTGAGCAGCGGCCCCCCACTGACCCTCGTTTCCCCGCGTGTGAAGGGTCGTGAGTGTTCACGCGTGTCTCACGCTCGGAGCAGGGCCTGGCGCATCGCGGCCTCCTTCGGGGTTGGCGCCGCCGTCGTCGGTGGTGGTGCTAAACCGAGCGGGCAGGTCGGTGTGGACGGGTCAGCTCTTCCGCATGTCGGGGCCACGCGCCTCGCTGGGTGGCTCCTGCGGCGGGCTCCTCGTTGGGCTCCCCGTTGGCGGGCGTGGCACCGAAGGAACCCAGCGAGGCCGTGGGCGGCACTGTCGTCATCAGAATTTTATGCTTTCAGCCTCATGGAGAAAAACTACCAGGATTTTTTTTCTTTTCATGGAGACTAGTTCTTCCTCTGTGTGTTAAATGGCTTTATCTACTTGTACGTTTTCCCTTTCCTGTGTTTTTAAATTTAGGTTAAATGTGATTTTAATGAAATTTCTCTGAAAGCTGTCTTGACTACATTGTAAGGTTAAAATTGACTTATTCTTTCTAGACAGCATTCGGTTACAGCCAGGAAACTAGATTCAGCTTTATTCTCACCCAAGTGAAAACATTTTTATTACTGCTACGAGGTGAGCGGTCGGCGAGCAGAGCACAGATCGGCAGTGCCGCCTGGCGTGGACCGTGCGCCTGTGACCGTGAGGAGTGGCCGGCCACCGCGGCTGCGTCCTCGTCAGCCCGGCACGCGGGCGTGAGCACTGGAACGGGGGCGAGCTGTCCCCGGGGACTCGGCCCCGGGGTCGGCGGAGCGCGCGTCGGGGCGGTGACTCGGGTACGTGCCGATGCGCTGGCTCCTGGCGAGGCCTCCGTGGGCCGCAGGCCGCATCCTGGTCCTCCTCGCCTCAGGCGGAGGCTTCGTCCCCACGGACCTGCGGCCCGGTGCCCAGGGCGCGTGCTCAGGGCACGGTGTGAGTTCTTAAGTCGGTTGATGTAACGCGCCTTCAGCTGAAGACTTACGTGGGGATTTTCTTGCACATCTGGGAGGAGGGATGCATCGCCCCGTACAGAAAAATCGAAAGAGGAAGTTTCGTGTACTCCAAAAAATAACGTGTCCGGAATGGGCACGGGGCACTGGTCCCGCCCGCACCGCTGCCCGTGCACTTGGTTGTTGCTGCTGCTGCTGACGACGACCACCGCAGCGGCAGCTGCCAGAGTCCCCGGTGCTGGCCGGGGGCTCCGTTCTCAGTCCCTCACCTGTATTGTTGCCCGTTCACACAGCCCTGTGACGTGACGTGTCACCACCCACACTGAGGAGCCCGGCCCCATCTCCGGCCTCAGTTTCCCCAGAGGCTGGATGCGCGCCAGGTCACCCCCCGTGTGCCCATCCCGGGTGTGGCCTGAGCACGGCAGCCCTCCCAGCCCACCCCCAACCGCTTGGGGGCTCAGTGGTGTCCCGTCCCTGCCTGCTCCCCAGGGTGTCCTCGGGGAGCAGAGGAGCCCTGACCCCTGCTCCCGCCTTTCCTCTTGGGACTCCTGGCCAGCGTCTTTTGCCTCCACGTGACCCTGTGAGAAGCGAGGAGTTGAGAAGATTGAGCGTGTCCTCTTTAAATGAAGAGCCACACCCCTTCTCCTTGGCTGAGCACGTGCTGCGTTTTCACCCCCCGTGTCCCGTGTCGGCCCCGCCCACAGCATGCAGGGCGCCCTGATGCGTTGCAGCGCTGGCGAGGAGATGTCTCCTGCAGCGCCCTGCACATCAGGGCTCCTGCCACGTTGGTGGCTTTGCGCGGCTTTCTGCAGTTTAAAGATGAAGCCGCCTTACGAAGTGGGTGCAGGGCGGGCGCGTGTGACGCAGCTTCTGTGCTGGTCCCCGTCTCTGGGTGCTCGCCGCCTGTGCCTGTCCTCCCTGGGTTCCGTGTTCCCCGAGGTGCTCCATCCGCACCCTGCTGCCCTTCGACCCGTAGAATGGGTGACTTGATGGGTGGGTGGGAAAGCCCCCTAATTTGTGCCACTGCCACCCGTGCTACTACCGCTCCATCGTTTGTAAAAGTGACGGAAACATACTGCCTGATCACTGCAAGTGACTGACTAGGTGGAAGGAGCCTCACCCGCTCACTCGCAGTGACAGTGTCCACACGCCTCCCACCGCCCCAGGGGAGTCAGGGGACGAGAGAGGGGCGGCCCGCCCCGGCCCTGAGCCCCCAGCCCCACGGCGACACTCGGGCTGTCCGGGCCCGGTGGGGGGCTCAGTGGCGCAGAGGGTCCTGATGCTCACACGCCTGCAGCCGCCAGGGACCGCGACCCACGAGGTGCTGTGCCGCCGACTTCGGCTCGAGGACCCCTGTCCCAGGGGCCTCCCCACGGTCATCTCGGGACCTCGGGGTCAGGCCTGTGACCCCCTCCTGCCATGTGCAAGGCCGGAGCGGTGAGCCGGAAGAGCAGGGCTGCGGCCTTGTCACCGGGGGCTTCCCCACCCTGTCCTGCCCCCTCTGTCTCTCTGGGCCTCCCGCCCTTGTGCTTAACTCCCAGTTTAAGCTGCTTTTCAGGTTGCCCCGAGCAGGAAGAGGGGGATTTGTCATCTTAAAACCAGAGGATAGCTCTCCTCCTGTGTTTGGACTGGCGGGGTGCCGAGATGATCTTGGGGCTCTCGGCCTTCGGGGGACCTCGCCTGCATCCCTGCAGGACAGAGAGATGAGCTCGTTCTTCAGGACCTCCTGCCGACGTGCCTGGTGGGGTTCTGACCGCTGAGGACGTTCCGAGCTGTGCCAGAGACAGGACATCAGTGTTGCTGTGGGAGCTTTAATAGGCCTGCGCTTGGCACGGAACCGTGACCGTGAAGCCTCTGCTCCCAGCGGGGATCGGAGGCGGTCTGCCTCCCCCCGCCCCAAGTCCACTTACGGCCTCGGGACGCCTCTGCTCCTGCGATGGCCGAGCTGGGCGGGCTGGGAGGGGGTCCCCCTCCATCTGTGCTTTCGGCCTCCTGCACTGGGCCGTGCGGCCGGGCGGGAGGTGCGGGCGTCAGAGACGTGGCCTGTCTCTTTCGCGCTTCCCTTCCTGGACCCCCAGAGATGGCACAGCGGGGCCACCTCCAGGTGCTGTCGTGGGGGCAGCGCGTTCGCCCCGGGAGCCGTGGCGACCGTCCTGTGTGTGAGGAAATGCCAGCTCACACACAGGACGATGGCGAGGCTTTTCTCCTCCCCGTGACCCTCCAGCCCCAGACCGGTGTTCAGAGTTTATTGCCAGCCCGGGACGAGTTAATTACGCTGTAAGTAGAGATTTCCAAGTAGAGCAATTCTCCGTGACCTTAAGAAGGAAAAGTGGCCTTGGCTTTGAACGTAGGCCATCAAGTCTGGTTCTGAGACGATTCCCCAAAGTCGTTTGTGCTCGGTCACAGCCGCTGGGCGCCTGTGAGTCGTTTTCCCTCCCTGAGCCATAAAGAAGCTGTCCCTCTTAAAATGCGGCCCGAGGCAGCCCTGAGCCTGGCGTTTCCGGGCGGGAGGAGGTCGTGTATGGTTACAGGGTCGTTTTCCTTCCCATGCTGGCGAGCCCTCGGCCCTTGGCTGCAGAGGCACTTCTGCCACTGCAGGGGAGGAGCCGTGATGGCCCCTCGGGGCCCTCCCTCTGTGGGGCTGAGGGTCCCAGGTGGCCCGCCCGTCAGGGCTCGGCGCTTCCACGCTCCTCCGAGCCGTGGCCAGCTCCCCTCACGCAGCCCTGCCCCCACGCTGGGGACAGTGTGGGCGGAGCGCGTGCCCCCAGTCCTGCTCCACGCTCAGGCCTCTCAGCCTCTGCTGGCCTCGCGTCCCATCTGTGAAGACCTTTGAAGGACGTTTCTCACCGGAAAGAGGGGATAATGGTGGCTCTAGAGCAGAACACTGCATTTCGTGTGAAAGCCAGTGGGAGGGAGACACTGGGGGACAGTGAGCCGTGGAGTGAAGCCGGGGAGCAGGGCGGGTCACGACGCTTTTGTCTGGGGACAGGCGGTGCGGGGGAGGTGCTGCGAGCTCGCGGAGGGGACGTGGTTGGCGGCGGCTTTCCCAGTACGTCGTTGGGACAGGCCCCGGCCTTCTGCCACACGTGGTTTTCCTGGGAACAGCCTGGGAGTTGTCGGGGTGCGGAGCAGCGAAGCAAGAGGGGCACTTAAGGCTTCTGTGTCCAGATACGAAAATAGAGAAAAAACCGCCTTTTGCTCCCAGTGAAAGCAGTCACGGGAAACGAGCATCTCTCAGTTATCCGGGGCCAGGTCTTCCGTGCTAGAGGTGCGGAAACACTCCCTTTCCCCAGACAGTCGGGCTCCCTCAGCGAGACTCCGGTCTGCGGTGATGCTGGTGGTGAGGAAGCCGTCGGAGCCCAGCACATGCTTTGGGAAGCGCGCTTTCCGCGGGCGCGTAGGCTCACCCCCCGCCCCTCGCCGAACAGCCTGCGCCCTCCTCTCTCCGTCGCCCCACCGCCCCGTCCCCCAGCCCGCGCTCACGGGGGGGTCTTGCCGTCTCGCCCTTCTCTTCCGGGGCGTGGGAAGGTGTGTCGGGGACTTTCCTCTCGTTGTCAGGCCACAGTTCAGCAAACCAAGTGCGAACCGCCGGGGCCACCAAAGTGTCACCGTGCTCCCATCCGCGTCTCCGGTCACCTGACAGGATGCCGAAGAAGGGGGGTCAGCTCTCGGTGGAGGGAGGCCGGAAGGCTTCCGGGGGGCCGCGATGCCCGAGCCGGGCGCGTGCGGAACCCTTCGGTGGCCGTGGCCTCAGGCTTAACTGCGTGAGCGTGGAAGCTGTGTGTCTTCAGTCACCGCGTGTTCGGGTCGCGTCAAGGCTTTCGTGCCGCTGACGGGACGATGTGGAAAATGTGTGCCTGAGCCGTCTGGGGTCCTTGAGCGGGGAGTGTATTTTTTCTCTGCTTCCTTCCCCACTTACAAAGGGGCCTTGCCTGTTGGCGGTGTCGGCGTCGGCCAGGCCCAGCTTTCCTCTTCCTCTCCTGGCTCGTGGCCACGGCTCGGTCACCAGGGCGGAGTTGCGGGTCCCCCCGCCCTCCACCCCGACACGCTGGGAGGGGACGCAGTGGCTGATGCTCAGGAGGATTGGATGCTTTGCTCCAGCCAAGGCACGTGCAGTGAGTGAATGTGGCGACTGGCAGTCTCTGCCACCAGGTGCTCAGGCCTCTGTGTAACCCCTCCCCTGGCTTCAGGTGACAGCTGTTACTTGATACCAACTGATGGACTGTGGGAAGTGGGTGGCGGCTCCGCAGTTACGTCACAGCATGTAAGATCCATTTCAGCAGATGCACTAGAGATCCTGCTTTTGCTCTTGAGGTCAGAGGCTGCACTGGAGAAGCCCACGTGGCGAGGCCCTGCGGGTGGCGTCTGGGACAGCCAGCAAAGAGCTGGGCCCTCAGCCATCCCTCTGCAAGGGGGTGAAGTCTACCAGCACCCTGAGTGGGTCTGGGGGTGCATGCTTCCCCCAGATCAGGGCATAGCCTTGGCGTGGCTTCAGGACCGTGAGCAGAGGACCCAGCAAAGCCCTCCCTGGGCTCTGGGCCCACGGGCACTGCATGGTGAGGGACTCGTGCTGACTTAAGCCGCCAGGTTTGTGGCGGTTTGTTACTCAGACATCAGGAAACAAGCACAGAGAACGAAGGACAGACGACACTGACCAGCCCGCTCGCCTGCCCTCCAGCACGGGTTCGAGGCGTGCTCTCGCCGGCCTGCGGCTCTGCTTGCCAGCACCGCACGCCGTGCCGCGTTCCACCCGCTGCCGTAGGGCTGGGAGAGCCCGGGACCCTCACAGGGGCTGCGGGCTGCCCAGCCCTGCCGGACTGGGGCTGTCGCCTCGCCCGCCCACCTGGCTGAGGCTCAGCAGCTTCCTGCCCACAGAGCAGCACTGAGGCCAGCGCTGTGGGCGCCCGCCCCGCGCCCCGCGGCCCCCGTCTAGCTTTCTAGGGGTCTGAGCGGGAGCGGCCCCAGCTCTCCGCTCCCACTGCAGCAGGTGCACCGCGCCCTTGCCTCCCAGGTGCCCTGATCGGCGGGTCCGCGCGGCGGTCTCGCCGGGGCTCCGCCCGGAGAGCTGGCTGCTCGCCGTCCACGTCCCTTCTTTCCGAGGCTATGGCCGGGTTCGGGGCCCTCTGTGGAGGGCTCACGAGCACCTCTGTGAAGTGAGGCTGATTTAATAGCTTGTCGCTTCAATACCGTGTAGCTCTAGGATGATCTGTATTTCAGATTGTGTCATTGTCAGAGAAGTATGTCTTAATGGCTCTCCAGAGCGGGGACGGTGGCGAGCGCGGTGTCGGACACACGCTGTTGTCTGCGGCCTGCCTGGAGGCTGGACCTCATTGCACGCTCCTGCTCACGCCGGGCCCTTGGCGCCAGTCCCTGTCCCCAGGCCCGGGAGTGGCTCCGGTCGCACTGTGACCACTCAGTCTCTGCGTGAGAATGGTCAGCGGCCTTCTGGGTCTGCCGGCCACGTGGAACCGGCGAGATGGCAGTGGCCTGGCGTGACCTTGGTGGACACCGACCTGGGAGGAGCTACGTGTCTGCAGGGCCACCTGGCGTTCTTCTGCGCTGCGGCCCTCCGGGTCCTTGGTGGCAGCCGGAGTCCTCTGTGTCCTGGGCGTGTGCGGTGCTGCCATCACGTCGACTCTGCACATCGATGGCCCAGTCTTCCACGAGACCGTCCCCACTTCAGACAGCAGCCACGTGTCCACGGTCGCCAGGCCGCCTGCACTCCTGACGCGGCTGTAAGTGGGGCAGTCCCCATGACCCTCCAGCGCGGCGACGCCTCGGGAGCGCCACCCCAGGCCACCGCTCGCCCCGCGCAGGCCGGGGGTCTGGGCTGAGCGGCCGGTTCCCGGCTCCTGTCTGCGCGTCGGCCGTGCCGCTCACCTGGCGCCTTGCGTGGTCACCAGCGGGGACGCTCTGCCGGGCCGTGTGCCCAGGGTTTCTGGGGATTTTGTCACACGGCTCGACTGAGCAGTTCGTGGCCCGGAGACTGAACTCAGTGTCCAGTGCTCGTCTTCCCCCCGAGGTCTGGCAGCTGGGAGTCCTGACCTGTCATCATGACCGGATCTTTCTGGTGACCAGTGCTCCTCCCGAAGCTACCAGAGGGGACCTCACAGTTACTTCCGTGGCATGACAGAGACTCTCCTGCCTCTGGGTGTTCCAGGGACTTAGGGCCTCCCTCCCAGGAAGGGGACACAGCTGTCCATTCTCTCTCACGCACAGGGCGGTCCCTCCAGAGTCGTTGCCGGGGGCCACCTCCAGCGTTTGAAGTGATGGCTGTGCTCTGGGAAGCCACCTCCTCGCTCGAGGAGGATGCGCAGCTGTCACCTGTGGGTTGGCTCTTGGCAAAGGGGGCGGGACCTCCCTCTGCAGCGCCAGCCCGTTCGTTCCAGATGCACCTCACTTCCGCCGCCTCCGTGACCCGTTCTGAGGGGAGCCGTGTCGCTCTGAAGACACGTTGTGGTCGGTGGGAAAGGCGGCCGTGTGTGCGGATGAGGCGCGTCGTGCCGGGGGACACAGAGCTGGCTGTGACCGCAGAGCGGCATGCGGTCACTTTCCTAAGCCAAACCTGTGCTGTGGGACCGTCCCAGGTACCCTTTGGCCCCGTCGGCTCAGGCCCTCTGGCCACAGGTGGGCGGTGGCGCCCCGTCCTTGGCCGCGGTGGCCACTGCCTGCAGCCCTGTCAGGATGGGCGTCCCTGGTGGCAGGAGCTGGCGCAGGCCCCGGCCCCGGCCTCTTTCCTGTCCTCTGTGTGGCTCTGCTCTCTGCGTCGTGGTGGCAGAGGGGACTTGTCCCGGAGGGAGCCTGCTGGCCTGGGCCCGGGGGCACTGCGTCTGCCCGTGCCGGGTTACGGAGGCGGCCGAGGGCGGCCCGCCACCAGTCAGTGGAGGCCAGGGGTTGCTGCGGCCGGAGCCTCCACCATGGGTTTGCCTGGACCGAGGCTCGGCAGCCTCCCCCCTCCCCCTTCTTGGTCTGGCACCGAGAGAAGGGCCTGGAGGGGCTGGCACCTGTCCGGTGCCCACTGCATGGCAGCCACTGTGCCAGGAACTGTCCCGAGAGACTGCTAAGATGGACCTGGGCTCGCTTCGTTTTCCAAGAGCGGACCTGGAGCATTGAGGGCCTACGGAACTTTCCGGAAGCTGCGCTGGGATTAGAGCCCAGGCTGTCCTGACTGCAGCTCCTCTCGCAGACGAGGGTGCGGGTGAGCCCAGAGGAGGCCTGGGCTGCAGGGAGGCCTCTGCTCACCGTCAGGCCGAGCCGGCTTTTGTTCCCTTTTATCTTTCATCTGATTAGAGAATTGAACGTCCCCCCAAATCAGAGGCTATTCATGCTGCCGGCAGAAGCTGACATACCCACGTCTGTCCTCAGCCTTAAGGACGGTCTCAGAAAGGCTGTCTTTGTCAGGTACCTAAGCGTGAGCAGTTACGCTCAGTTTTGGGCAAATAGATCTAAGTAGTGTCTGGCCCAGCACAAACGTGTGTGTTTTCTGTGCCAAGTCGATGGGATGCATGTTTTCTTTTTTTTTTTCTTTTTTAGCATAGATCCTTGGATACAATGTGTTCGCATAATTTATTTTTATTTTTAATCAAGAAGACAAGATGTTTCGGCAGAATTTTCAGCCTGCAGATCTGCTGTTTAAAGAGCTGCGAAAAGTGTCCAGCAAATATTGTGGTGGCTTCTCCCACATGCCAACGCGACAGGCTCCTTCCTGGTGACTTCACAATAATACTGCCCGGGCCTGCCACAGAGGGTTTGATGAAAAAACGCTTTTCAGCCTGAAAGGTGACAATAATTACATCTGCCTGCTCATTCATTATGTGTCCGCTCTTATTTCCAGTGAAATGGAAATTTCAAATTCAGAATTATTGCCAGCGAAATTACCTTTATCAGGGAAAGAGCATCTGCTCACCATTACTTACGAAACAGGAAAAATGAATCTTCTCAGCGTACACGTTGGCAGCTCTGCCGTGTGTAAGTCGGACGCATCGCCCCGAGTTCAGTCGTCCGTTTTTCAGCGGGGGCAGAGCAGGAGGCAGCCTCACGGAGGCGGCGGGAGCCGGTGGCTGCTCACTTGGTCGTTCTTTATCCCATCCTCCTGGAGAAGCCACGTAATCCGTGACGGACGGCCATGCTCTCCGGTGTGTCAGGACGGGTGCGCCCATAGGCCCTGGATCCGGGTGAGGGGCGGCCGGCCACCCAGTGAGAGCGAGGTGCCTCACCGGGGTCCCGCGCTGCCTCGCGTCCCGGGCGCACGTCCCACCAGACGGGCACGTGTTTGCCTCTTCCGTTCCTCTCGGGCCTGCGCTGGGCACAGAGGAAGCCAGGCACCCAGGACACTCAGAGCCAGTAGTTGTGATGGGACAGGCGACTCAGGCTCCAGGTTGAGTTTTCTGTCTCCTGCAAGTCAGGAGCCCCCGGAGGGCAGAATGCTGGCCTCGCCTACTCTGCATGTGGGGGCTCCTGCTGAGTCTCCCCGGTGAGCCGGCGGGCGACGAGCCTCCGCTGCAGAGGACTCTGTGCCCCGCAGGTTAGTGCTGCGTTAGGCTTCTGGTCATGCCTGTGGCCTGTGCTCTCCCTGGGGGCCAGGCCCTGCCATGCAGAAGATGACGCCATGCCCAGAGCCCTGGTGCCCAGAGACACGGGGCGAGTCCGTGCGCCCACGTGGCTGCGGGGCGTCCATGGAAAGGGACAGTCTTGAGTTCCGCCTTCAGTCTGGGACGCCTTACACACACCTCGGACAGGTGGCCCAGCCTGCCTCACAGGGTGCATGTGTCCTCCGGTCGGGGAGCCACCCGGTGCGTGGTCATGGCAGCTGACCAGGTGTCACACGCCGTCTGGGTCGGGCTCCTTCTTGCTGAGCCTGAGGCAGGGTCACCTCCGTCCACGACTCGTGGGAAGGAGCTGAGGGGTGTCTGCTCCTGTGCCCACTGCAGGTGGCCCTCGGGTGGACCTCGCCGTAGACGACAGAGGGTCCACTCTTGCTATTTAGCTGGGCGGCTTCAGTGCCAGGTGTTCTAGAAACGTGCTTATTTTTCCAGACGTGTCTGCTGGCCGGGTTCCGTTGGGAAGGTGTCGCGTGCCTCCCAGGCACGGGTCAGAGCCATTTGTTTTGCCGCTTCGTAAGATGGCAGCCTTGTCCCAACCTGGGCTGCAGCGCCACAGGCTGAGGAGGCCGCGGCTCTGCTGTCGCTCGCCACACTGCTTCCCCAGCGGTCGCCCGTCGTCCGTGTGGCCTGAGTGTGTCCAGTCCCGGGCATGGACCCGCTGCTCATGTTCAGCACACGTGCGGAGCGCCTGGCGGGCTGGGCGCCCGTCCTGGGCGTGGCCCCCGCGTCGGCCTCGCTCCTTCCAGGTGCTCTGTTCGCAGACAGCATCATCTCTTCAGAGCGGTCACCACCGTTCCAGCTGCTCTTCCCAGGCTGCCGACTGCACGTTCATGGAAGCTCGTTCCTCTTTTTCCATGGAGAGGAGCCTTGTTCAGTAAACGTAATCATTTCCCAAACTGCTGATTTTCAAGTGTTTATCATATTTGAATTCCACGTTGGCCGGGCAACCCCATCAGTGCTGGCAGAGCTTCTGCCCTTGGGGGAAGGGCAAAGGTCAGATCTGGATGGAGGGGCCACTTAGGGCCCTGCGGAACTTTCTAGAGGGTTAGTTTTGTAGCTGCTGATAATTTCAGGTTAGAAATAAATCTTAAGTCTTTAGGTGTCGGCGAGCCTTGGAAGGTGGAGCTGGGAGGGCCCAGTGCCAAGAAGAAATTTCACTGAAATCTTAGGTTTTATCCAAAACCTGACAGCGCCGATTGCCTCTCTGCCCCTGTGTGTGTGTGTTTTGGTTTTGATGTCAGAAGGATCCGTTTTCTCAGGGTGACCTGCCCTCCCTGCCCTAACTCGAGTGAGTCCTGACCGGCGGGCCCCCCCGACTCCCTCCTGTCCACCCTGGTTCCACAGAAAGGCTCTCCTCCCCAGGGGAGGCCTGGCGGGGCCCTGCCGATGTGGAAATGCAGGAGCTTCCGTCATGTTTGTGCCCATCGGGCGGGGCCCTGCCCCGGGAGCCGACACCGCCAGAGGAGGCCTGCAGCCAGCCAGGCCCTCGTCCCCGCCCGCGTTCTGGACCCTGCTGCCTGAGCCCAGGCCTGCCCTGTGCTCTCCCCGGGGCCCTCGACCCCAAGTTTGTCCCTGCAGAGGCAGCATGTGTGAGTTGGAGGTCTCTGGGGTCCCCTGCCTGGTCCTGTCAGCCTCCTACAAGCCAGTCACTCCCCCCCCTGCCCCGGTGCCTGGCTCTCAGCTGGCTGTGGGGGCCCCGAGGTGTGCATTCGTGGCGATCAGGGTCTCACCGTGTGACGGGTCACTCTGTCGGTGGAACTGACCTCACGTTGTCGTCTCTGCCCCACGTGAATGGGGCCCATCCCCAGCCACCACTCTGCATTACGACTGCTTTGCTGCGCCTCTGAGTCTGACGGTGCTCAGCTGTGTTGTGTCAGCTGAGATGAGTGTTTTGGGGTGGGTGACAGTGGAGTGGTGAGTAAGTGAAGAAACTAGCTCCAGTGGCCAGGGAACCAGAGCTGCCGAGCCTCTGTGTATGGGACGGAGAGCCTGCATCAAGGGAGAGCCTGCCCCAGAGCCACTGTCAAGTAGGATGCAGAGAGGGGTCAGAACAGGCTAAAATCGCCCTCCAAGCCTCCGCACCTCCCGCCCCTTCCTCTGCTTGAACCGGCAAAGCCTCGTTTGTGCAGTGCTGAACGTGTGCAGGAGCAAACTGGCAAGCGGCAGAGACTGTTCTCAGTACCCTGGCTTATTTGCCATTTCTAGAACTTTCTTTGGGAGAACTAAAAGCTCCTGAGAACGTTCTTCAGGGTTGCTTCTCAGGCCAGACTAGTGGGGAAAGCGACCCTGCAGAGAAGGAGGCGTCTGTGACCCAGGGGGTTAGAGGAGATGGGTGCAGGTGGGGTGTTAGTGTCACTGTCTGGGTCTGGGGGGTCCTGATGGAAAAGAGCAGTGTGGGAGGTCCCAGGCCCCGCCCACTTTACGAAGCAGCCCCACACTCCCCAGGACCTCTGGACTGGACTGTCCTGGGCACAGTGTTGAAATAGTGTCGTCACCACGCTGACTGGAATCTCTGCCTCCTGCCATGACCCTTCCGGACAGCCTAGACGGGGGTGGGGGGTTGGAGCTTCTGGCCGGATGGTGACAGCTCTGCAGAGTCATCTGAGCGGGGAACGCAGAGACTTCCACTCTGGGGTGTCCGCGGCTATGCTGTGAGGGGGACCAGTGGACTTCAGGCCAACGGGAGGGCGTGTCTGGGAAATGTGGGGTGTAAAGCCTGGTCCCTCAGAGGACTAGCCATCTCCGCGGTGCCCCAAACCTGGCATCCAGAGGCACCGGGTGCAGGGCCCAGGGCCACGCCCCGCCTGGCGCTCAGGCTGGGTCCGGGAGCAGGTGGGTGTCCACCTTGGGGAGCTGGCGAGCTCATCTGCTTCTGTCTCCAGGCCCCTCCCAGGATGCCACCCGTTTCGGTGGGCCTGCCTTGGGCAGGAGACGGAGCCTCTGCCTCTGCCTGTGGGGACCTCGCCAGACAGGTGTGGGGACCTCGCTCTGCCACGTGCCTCTCAGCTAGTGTCCTCACTGTATGCCAGGTGCTGTCTGACAGCCTCCCTGGGTGTGGGCTGTGGGCTTCGATGTGGCGCGCACTTGGAGCGTCGTCACCATCGTCACCACGCCATCACTGCCACCACCAGGATTTGTTTTCCCAAGGAGGAGTGAACTGCAAAGTCTCCTAATAGAAACGACCTCTTTGTTCCTTGGGGGCGGTGGCTTGGGGCCCCTGGCCGTTGTCGTGCGTGGCCGTGGGGGACGCGTGCAGGACTCGCCCTGACACGTGGCCTGTGTCGTTCCCTGCAGAGCATGTCCACCGGCACCTGGAGCAGCACGAGGTGCGGTACCTGCAGTTCGCCTTCCGCTGGATGAACAACCTGCTGACGAGGGAGCTGCCGCCACGCTGCGCCGTCCGCCTGTGGGACACCTACCAGGTGAGCCCGCCCACTCGCCGCCTGTCGCGACACACCTACCAGGCCGAGCCCCAGCCCACCTGTGCCTGTGCGACACCCACCAGGTGAGTCCCCCACGTTCCCTCCCAGGGGGCCCCCCGCCCCGCACACGCCCCGTCGCGCTCTGCCCAGGCCTGTGCGCAGCACTCAGGTTTGCCTTAAACCATCTTCTCCAGTGAACTTGGTCTTTTAAGAGCCCATTTCTGATGCTCTTTCATCTGAATAGACGTAAAACAGGAAAAAGAGCTCCCTGTCCTCCTCCTTGTAGCTGAATTTCATTCCCGCGGTGTGGTGACAGTGTCCCCGGGGCTCGTTAGCCGTTCACGTGGTCCCCAGGGGTGGCGAGAACACCTGTAACTCTGGCCTCAGCCTGAGCCGCACAAACACTCTCAGACCCACGCGCTGTTTGTGTTTCGAGTTGCTCATAATAAAGATTTTTAAAAGAATCACTGACAGATTCAGTGCGGCGTGAAATTTTCTCTCCGCCGGTTTCGATGAAATCCGTTTCTTCAGGAGATTGAAGTTTTCTGGATCGAACCACCTTTGTTCCCTCGAGTGTCCCATTGCTTACTCTGGCACCTTTTCATTTTGTCGAGATGTTTGCTGAAGCTGAGGCCGTGCTGCAGGGTCACACATGGCCTGCCGTCGTCACGTGCCGGTCGCAGGCCCCGGTGCAGGGACCGGGCGTCCAGTTCCCGTGGACACTGGTGCTCACTCTTAAGCCCCGGGCAGGCTTTCTCCCGCAGCGAGCGACAGCCCGCCGTGGGCCCTGGGCGGGGTCGGCTGCCTTCAGAGACGGGGCCTGGGCGCTCCACGTGGCAGGCTTCTTTGAGTTCCGGGCACTGGCCTGGGCTCCGGGGTCAGCCTGCACATGGGTGGCCACGAGGACGGTGATGGAGGCCGCGGCCCTTAGAGCCGTGGTCTGGACGAGCGTTCTTCCCATGGGACAGACCGGTGGGCCCCCCACCCTTGAGTCTCACTCTCAGCTGGTTCTCACGAGTAACCACAAGCTTCGTCGCTGACACCCACCCGTGTGCGCCCGCGGTCCCTGGCTGTGTCCGGCTGTGTCATGTGAAGCCGCGTTCAGACTGTTTCCCTTCCTGCACCCTCCCTGTGCGGACGGCGTTCGCTATGGGAGCCGCCGTGCGCGAGCGCATCGCGTCCGCGCCCTCCCTCTGTTCGGCTTCTGCAGCCACGTGGCCAAGTGCCGTCCGTAGCCGCTGCGTTCCCGGCCGCCAGCGTTCGCGGGCACGTAAAGCCTTTCCTTGGGCCGTTTGGCTGGAGTGGCCGACAGCCTGGTGCCGTCCACCGGGTCTCGGGAGCGTCGCGGGAGGCAAAGCATGATCTCCCGCAAATCGCGCACGCTCGCCGCTCGATGGGCGAGGCTGTGCGGGACCCTGTCCTCCTAGCACAGAGCTCCCGGCAGCACTGTCCCCACCACGGGTGCCTCAGGCGTTAAGTCAGCCGCGTCCTGAGGGAGGAGCCGGGAGATGGGTCTGCGCGTCCGCGTTAGCGAAGTTGTTCACCACTTCGCTAAAACGTCTAATAGGTATTAAAATTTAAGCACAAGTGCGGCGTTTTTATCGAGTTAATTTTCCTGAAATTAAATTTTGTCATGAATTGACTCATTTGTCCCATGGACTCATTCTTGAACCAGTGTCCTCTGGTCATAAACCTTTTCGTATCTTAAAAATTGGGGGTATTTTTATTTTACAGGCCCAAGTAACCATGAAATTGCATTGCATCTTTTGGCAGTGAAAATATCTCGTAATCATAGGATGGCAATGGGTGATTACTCTCCCCGAAACCGGGGTGTTTATCAGCCAGGCTGTTCCAGGTTTCAGAAACGCTTTAACCCCTTACGCGGCAGCTGGAAGTCCTCTTAGGGCGGTCGTCAACAGAAGGTTATCGGTCGGTACCTGCTCTGTCCCAGGCCCCAAACTAGATGTTCAGAAACGTGAATAAGATGCATTATCACGAGCATGAAAAGAGGCCTTACAAAAGCACAATCAGAAATTACCCAAATAGCGGGACGACGGCCCCTGCTCCCGGGGCGTGTGGCGTGACCCACCCCGGAAGCGTCTGGCCGTGGGCACCCGTTCAGCACCCCGAGCCTCTGCAGCAGAGCTGGGGGCTAGGCCTCCATGCGACCCGGACACCAGCTTGCCTTTTGCCGCCAGCCCTGACGTGCGTGGCCCGTGAAGGTGACGGGAAGCTGGCATGGGTGTTTGTTGCTCAGGCTGTGATTTGGACAGTCAGTTCTGAGCTTGCCTCTCCCTTCCTGGCTCTGAGAAAACTGCCCAGTGCCGGCAGTTGATGGCCCCGTAGGGACCTTGCCGTCTGTGCCGGGGCAGGTTCCTTAGAATCACGCTCTCTACATTGGGTAGGACGACAGCAAAGGGTCCTTGGCCGCTGGCCTAGCAGAATTTCCTTCACTGAGAGCTGCCGTCTGCTAGAGGTGAGAGCCCCCCAGTCCTCCAGCCCCCCAGGCCCCCCTTCCTCCTGCCAGCTCCGCGTGGCTGCTCCAGCCGCCGACTGGTCTGAGACGACACAGCAGAGGTCCCCGTGTGACCTTGTCAGGAGTCACTCTGGGCAAGCGGTCCTGAGCCTCAGTGCCCTGCCCTAGGGATGCGTGAGTGGTTCTGTCACCGGGGGTGTGTGTCCTGTCCCCAATGGAGCCGCCTCGGGGTTCAGCGTCCCCACGGGTGGAGGAGCTGGACAGTGGTTGGCACTGGTTCTCCTGTTCTTTATTTTAATTCAGAAATGAATCCATTCTATTCAAGGTCAGGAACAGGGGTGAAGCTGTGAGAGGCCTGTTAGCTGCCACTTGGGAGGTGGGCTGGGTGTCACACTCACCACTGCCAGGAAGGCCTGGCCCGCAGGCGGGCCCCCGGATGCCCCGTGGGAGACGCGTGCCTGGGGCCGTGCCCGTCCTGGCCTCTGGCCAGTGGCTTCGTCCCCTCCTCCATGCAAGCGTTTCTCCCAAAAATACATTTTGAGTGCCCACTGTGCCCGTGGCACTAGTCTGGGCCCGGGGAGGCGCAGGAAGCCGATGGGACGCGTACGTCCCGGGGAGGGACAGCGGGGACGGCGGGCGTGGAAGGAAATGAGCCTCTGGTGAGTGCCAGGCCCAGTGTCGCCGTGAGGAGGACGGAGTCGGGGTGCAAGGAGCTGCTCAGGGTGGAGGATGAGGGACGGTGGCGTTGCGGAATTACGCAGCGGCGACCAGGGCACTCTGGCGAAGGGCGCGGGGGCTGCTGCTGCGGTTCACGATGCAGGGGTCGGAGGTCAGAGGTCGGGGTCTCCGTGTGAGCTGGGAGAAGGGAGGGAGGGGCTTCAAGTCCACGCTGTACGTGTCCACACCTCGGTTCCTGGTGAGGACGCGCTGGCTGGGGGGCGGCCGCCTTCGCGCTGTGTCCTCACGTGGCCTCTCTGTGCTGGGGTGGAGAGGACCCGGTGACCCCGGTTCCTACGGGGACAGCAGCCCTGTCGGATCAGGGCCCGCCTTGTGACCCCTCACCCTTAGCCACCTCCTTAGAAGCCCCGTCTTTAATGACAGCCCCACCGGGAGTTAGGGCTGTGAATTTTGGGGGGACACAGTTCAGTCATAACAGGTGCCCTCCTGGGGGTGTCGGGAGCCTCAGGCTGACCCGTCGTGGGACCTGTGGCCGGGTGCCGTCTCCCGGTTGGACTTGCACCGTGGAGCTGCAGGCCCAGAGCCTGGAACCTAGCCGGTCACCCCGCCGTGTGCGGGCACTGCTCCTCGGTGGCCTTTGTGGGCGGAGGGGGGAGCGCCTGGCGGAAGTGGGCGCGGCCGCCCTCTAAGCGGGTGTCCACGCCGGCCCCGGTGGTCGGTGGCCCCAGGCGGTGCTGCAGCGGGTGCTCGGCCGCCTTTGCCGCCCCACGCTTCCTTCCCCTCTCCACAGGGCCGCCCCGCACCTTGTACCCCGCCTCCTCAGGGCCGCCCCCCCACAGGGCCGCCCCGCACCCCCGCCCCCTCCACAGGGCGCCCAGTCAGGTTCTGGTCTCGCTCCCCTTGCTCGTCCTGTGGAACAGTCCCACACGAGCGTCCTCGGTGCGGTGACGCCCCGGGCCCCGGGCCCCGCCGGCTCGGCCTGTGGCTCTGCTTGGCTGGGCCCGGCCGGTTCCCGGCCTTCCGTGCTGCCCCACGGCCCTGGGCGGGCGCACAGGTGAGTGTGACGGCCGTGCCCTCCCTGTGTCCCTGGCCGAGCTCCGCCTTCGGAGGCCTGGGGGGCACAGGCGCCTGCAGGGCCCACAGCCCCCCACAGCTTCTCACCTGCGGGTCCCCCTGTCTCACCTGTCTCACCCGAGACCACGGGCATGGGTGCGCCTTGCGCACTGTCGGCGAGGGGCCCCGATCCCCCAGGTGCTCTCGGGGTGCACTCTGGTCCCGCAGGTGGTGGGGGGAGCCACGGGCCCTCTTCCGTGTCTGGGTGCTGCTTCCCGTGAGTGGGACGTCCTCTGCGGGGACCTCACTGGGGGGCGGGGAGCCGACCCCGGGGGATCGACAAATACAGGTTTCCTGAAGGCAGGAGAGTGGAGGGTTCATTTTATTCAATGACACAAGAATGTCAGCCAGCTCGAGATTGCTTCAGTGTTTGGGGTCCGTTGTGGTTCCACATGAGTTTTAGGTTGGTTTTTCTAGTTCCGGGGAAATGTTGGAATTCCGATAGGGCTGCGTGGAATGTGTAGCTTGCTTTGGGCGGTGTGGGCGTTTTCACAGCACAAATTCTTCCAGCCCATGAATGCAGAGTATCTTTGAGTTTGTTTGTGTCTTCTTAAGAGTCATCAGTGTCTCGTAGTTTTTAGAGTACAGATCGTTGACCAACTTGGTTAAGTTTATTACCAAAAAATTTTAGTCTTTTCTACGTATTTGTAAATGGGATTGTTTTCTTAATCGCTCTTTCTGACCGTTGGTGTTTAGTGCATAAAATACAACTGACTTTTGTATATGAATAATGTTTTTTATCCTGCAACCGTATTGAACTTGTTTATAAGTAAATGAAATTTTTATCTTGAAGAGATAGCTGTGCTCCTATGTTCATCGCAACGTTATTCACAGCAGCCGAGATGTGCAGCCAGCCTGCGGGTCCGTCAGCGGGCGAATGCGTGAATGTACACGCTTAGGCGGCACGAGGCACGCGGGAGTGCACACGCGCGGACGGCACACATGAGTGCACACGCTTAGGCGGCACGCACAGCAGATTCCGTTTCGCCTTGAAGGAGGAGCTCCGTGCGCGGGGCCCAGGGGCTTCGGGGGGGTGAAGGAGTAGAGGCCAGAGCAGCCACCTGGACGGGGCGGGGGAGAGGGGTGCCGGGACCATGGACGTCGCGGGAGACTCCAGAGCAGCGTCCAGGAGAAGGTTCTCGGAGACGGGGGCGCCCAGTGGGGGGGTGCACGGGCGAGTCACTCGAGTCACTAAAACCCTGACTGAGGAGCTGATTCTAAAATTTCTGTTTTAACTCATTGGAATTTAAATTGAATGGGCGCACGTAGCCAGTGGCTGCGGATGGGGATTGGCCTTCTGGGCGGGGGATGCTGGCCGTCTGTGAATGAGGGGGCGCTGAGGGAGCCCCTGAGTCTGTAGTTGCCCACAGCCTGTTTGTTTTAAAGGAAGGAAAACTCTCCTTCTGCCAGGCGCATCTTGCAAGACGGCTCATTGGGCTCAGGCGTCTATTAGGTGCCGTGCTGGTGGGGTCCAGAGGCCCTTGGGATTCCAGTAGAGACACTTCCACTGCCCACCTCCCAAAGGGCGTCTTTAGTCACCACTGCTGTGGGGGCGGGTCGGCCGTCCCAGGACAGGAAATGCGGTGTCTTTCCCTTAGCTCGGGCCTGGTCACTCACACACTGTGGGGCGGGGTGCCACCCCCCCGAAGCCCGGCCATCATGCGTGAGGCTCTGAGCAGGTGCTGTTGGCGAGGCCCCCGGCTGCAGACCCTGGCACGTGCCGTGGGCTGTCAGTCTAGAGGACTTTTTTTTCTAGTAAAGCTCTGGGTCCCCTGTACTGGGTTCAGCCGTGTGGCATAGCCATGGGCGGAGTCCCCTGCCCTGGGCTCGCCTGCGGGGTTGCCATGGGGAGTCTGCGAGGCGTTTCGGGGGCAGGGGCTGGCAGGCGTCCTCTGTGACTGCTGGCAGTCAGTGTTTTAGGCCAGGGGGCCACATGGGCTGCCGCTGCTGCTCTGCCGTTGTGGCCCAGTAGCACGGTCAGTGTGGCCATGTGCCAGCAAGACTTGCTCTACGGAGAGGGCGGTGAGGTGGAAGCGACCTTACCTAACAGTGCCCACTGCGTGCCCGGCGCCCTGTGCCTGATCGTGCGCACGCCTGCCACGGCCAGCGGTGGCCTCTCCGTGAAGCAGGTCTTGCTGGGGCACGTGCTGTGGGCCTGGCCCCATTCCCAGCAGTGGAGACGCGGCCACGGAACGCGGGCCTGGTCGCACAGGGCCACTCCCGGCCAGAGATCCCACAGAAGACCACGTGCAGCCAGGGCTGAGGAGCTCGTGCGGGGGCGTCGTGGAGCGGTGGCCCCGAAGGAGACCCCCACGTGCTGGACGCGCCCACGAGGCATTCTCAGAGAAGAGTGTTTCAAGCCAAGGAGTCACCACGTGGCCTAGCTGGCAGGGGACGGCCAGGTCCGGACTGGGACACCGTGACACAGCTACCATTCGGGAGGAACCTGTTGTGGGCCACGCGCCTTGACCTGTGTGACCCTGGCTCAAGCAGGTGTGAGGAGGGAGGGACAGTTCTGCTATGGACCGTGAGGGACCGAGGCTCCCAGAGAGCGGGGGGTTGGTTTTGGACCCCGAAGCCCGTGTTCTTCCTGCTTCCCCTGCCCCGCCCCCCGCCCCAGCATCCGGTTTTCAGAAATGGAAGAAAAGAGAGCAGTGGGTATTGGGGGCGCGACCCCTCCCTCGGTGAGGAGGGGGCAGGCCCGGCCCCTCAGGTGGGGTGCTGGGGCTCCGGGTGGGGAGGACGGCGGTGGCCTTGTGGGTGTCCCGGCTGTGCTCAAGGCACTGCCCACAGACGAGGCTCCTTTTCAGGTGCCTGCAGGGCTGGCACATGGGCTGTTGGGACCTGTCCTGGCTTAGCGGAGCCGAGTGGCACTGGGATCCCCAGGCTGGCTGCATGGCGTGGGTCAGGACGCTGGACCCATGAGTTCAAGGAAGACGTGGGTGCCCTGCAGGGACACCATGGTGTCACTGTGCAGACAGTGCCCCCCACCTGTCCCCTCAGGAGCCCCCAGACATCACCAGGTTCTCCGACCATTAGACGGGGCTCGTTAGCACCATGCACATCCTGTCACTTCCCTGGAGGGGAACCACTGACCCCTGGATCCTCTCAGGCTGTGGACTCTTTGGGACAGGCCCCCCATCCCTTAGTGACCAGTTTGGATGCACACAGGCTGGCCAGGAGCACCTGCAAGATGAGCGAATGCAGAGACCAGCTGGGGGCTTGTGCTCGTGCCTGGGCGTAAAGGGCGAGTGGGGAGGAGGCCGGCCGGGGAGGCGCCTGGGGACACGGGCCGCCCATGTCTACAGCTGGGCCCAGGTGCTGGCATCAGGCTGGGTCTTTGTGGCTTCGCGTACGTAACTGGATCTGTGAGAAGAAACAGGGCTTAATATTGAAAGCGTCTCCACGCCAGGCTGAGGCTGTCATGGGCAGGGGCCTCCCTGACGGTGTCCCCAGCCATGTCCGGGTCTCAGCCTGCAGGGAGCAAGAGATCTGGTCACCCAGGGCCCGTCCAGGCCCGGGCCCTGGGCCCCTGCATCCCCAAAGCAGCGCTGCAGCAGCTCCTGCCCGGTGCCCGGGGTCCCGTCCACAGGAGTCGGAGCACCGACCGCTCCTCGCTCCGTGAGCCTGGATTTCGGCTCTGAAGGGCCGGTGCTGCCCGGTGGTCACTGGGAGACGGTCAGAGAGGAGAAGTCAGCCTAGAAATGGCTTTCGGGAGCTTGGCCTGTGTGTCCCCGGCGTGGGGAGTGTTTTCAGGGTTTCCAGTTGACTTTCTGTGACCTTTCGTTAATGACCGCGAGAGAAGGCGGCCATCTGCTTGGGCCCCGGAGAGATCACGCAGCGCTGCCCTTGGGGACCAGGCTTCGTGACAGCAAGGTGGCGCCCAGCCCCGGGGGAGCTCTGGTGCCAGCTGCACGGACGCAGCGAGCGCTCAGAGCACTGGGCGCCGGGCCCGGAGGAAGCCGGCCGAGGCCGCCGCCCGCAAACGTGTGCTGCTGTTACCTTGCACGAGAACTGTCCCAGGGGCCCGAGAGAAAAGAAAACGCCGCCCCTGGGAGTGGCCAGCTGACTCATCCCTGCTGCCCAGCGCGTCGCAGTGTCCCTCCGTCCCCTCAGTGACCGTGGCGCCTGACGCGGGTCGCCTGGCCCCGCGGGGTCGGCGTGTGCAGACCGCGACGGGCAGTGTTGACGGCAGTCTCCTTCACCCTCGGCGTTGTCAGGTGACACCTCGTTCTGCCCTGACTCCCGCAGGCGCCGGTGTCTCCGGGACGTCCCGCATGGGCTTGGCAGTCACGCCGCGGTTCAGGACGACCCGGACTTCCGCAGGTTGTTGGTGGGACGTCTTAACTCTAGGGTGTCCGTTAAGCAGTCACAGTTGCCGACATCCTTCTTCTGCAGCCTCGCCGTGGCCTGTGGGTTCTAGGCGCTGTGCAGTGTCTGCAGAAGGCCACGTGGTCACCGTCTGTCCACAGTGCAAAGTAGCTGCCGGAGACAGACAGCTGCTAGGGGCAGGGGAGATGCGCGGGGGTTCGGTGCCGGGGGCCTGAGGAAGGGCTTCGGGGGGCAGCAGGTGGGTCCGCTCCGCCTTAGGACAGCCGACGGGACGGTGAGCGGCCAGGCTGGGCCCCAGTTCTTCTGTCCCCAGCACACCGCTGGGTCACAAGGCTGCTGGGTCATCCGCGGCCTTCCTCCGTCGTCTGTGCCGGCTCCCAGCCGTCGTCCCCTGCACCGGGCGTCCCCAGATGCACTGTTCATGCTCCAGAGATGGGCTCTCAGCATCCGCCCTGTGCCCCTTGGCGGCGTGGCCAGGAGCCTCTGGCAGGTGCGGCCAGTGTGCTCACTGCTGCTCCGCTGGCCCCGCGTCCTTGTCCCACAGGAGAGCACTGGCCTTCCCCATCCGGAAGTCGGCGGTGGCAGCTCTGCACTTCCTGCCCCGTATCATCTGTCACCAAGCCCGCTCCGAACCCACCCGTCCACCTGTCCAGACTCCGTCCCGTGTCCTGTTGGTCTTGCTGCTGCCCGGCCCTCAGCCGCCGGCTCTTACGGACTCAGACCGGCCCCGTCCTCCACTGATGGAAGCCTCGGGGAGCTTGCCTGCCACTCCCAGCGTGGTGACCGCAATCTTCTGTGGCCACGGGCCTGCCTGGCCAGCTGCGCCTCCTTGAAAGGCTGGCCCAGGCACCCCACGCTGTCCCCAGGCCCGCAGGCCACCTCCCCTGACCCAGGCTGTCGCGAGGGCAGTCCCCTTGTCACATGGTGCATGTAGGTGGGCTCCGCTTCGAACGGCCCCTTTTCACCTGGGCTCCATCAGATGAGTGTGGGGTCCGGCTGAGTGCCCTCCCTCACGGTCCTCCTTCCGTCATCCGCAAGCCCACGGCCCTGGGCTCCCTGTCCCGCCTCTCCTCTGCCTGCGGTTCTAGAAGGCTTCCAGGTGCCACCTTCAGCTCGGGAGCCAGGGGAGGCATGAACTCGATGGGACGGCTGCGTGCTCAGCAGGCCACTTCCTCTCCAGGAGACGCCTGCACATCCCTCAGCTGCCTGCGTCTGAGCAGCCTTCCCTGTCAGGTGGGAACACCTGGCCAAGTGAAACGTGACTGCTTTCATGAGGGCAGGTGACGCGCGGAAACCAGGGGCTTGTCAGTCAGGTAGGCCTGGCGAGCTTCCCGGCTGCCACTGCTACCGCGTGGCGCTGGCCGCGAGCCTCAACCTCTGGCCCCTCGGGCCTCCCTGGGGTCCCCGAGGGTTGCAGGCCGGTGCAGGAAGGGCTGCTCACCAGGTCCCGTCCCCCTCCTCCCTGCTGCTCGTGGCCGTGATCGCCAAGTGCAGCTCCGTGTGTGCTCAGGGCCTCGGTCTCCCAGCACCCGCTGTCTCCCCTGACCCCCCGCTCCCGGGTGGCTTGCCCTGCCTCCTGCCCCACCTGCTCCCAGAGCCACACGCCACCGTTCCGCTGTGGCTCAGAGCTAGTGACGGCTTCGGGCACGGAGAGGAGACGCGGCTCAGAGGGAGGCTGTCCCCGCGGTCCGGCTGCGTCCCGGACAGCAGGGGGGCCCTGGCCGGGTTGGTCTCCAGGTCCCGGTGCCTGGAGCAGTGTCCGACGCAGACGTCTTGCTTGTCACTGTTCCTCGAGGTGGCAGAAATGGCGTGACGTTGAAGGACGGGCGCGTGTGTGTGAATCAGTGACTGCTGGGGGTGCTGAAGGAGGAGGGGCCGCAAGCTAGCCTTTCCCCGCCCCTGGCCTGGGGTCAGGTCCTGACTCCTGCGGCTGTCGCAGAGCGCCCCGTCTGAGCCCCAGGTCCTCGGTGTAGGACGGGCAGGGCACAGTGCTCACAGGCGAGCGTTGCGTGTCTGCTTCAGGAGCTGGCGTGAGCCGGAGGCTGACTGACAGCCACGCCTCCCTCGGAGTGTGGCCTTGGTGGTCGGGACCCTCTCTGGTCCTCAGACGTCCCGGCTGTCAAAGAGCACTCATCGCGCTCCTGCATGGCGGGCCTGGCAGGAGTCCCGTCCGTGTTTCTCCAGCCGGGGCTGCTTTCTGTCCCCTGACATCCTGGCGAGTCTGCTTTGGGAAACATCCCAAAGCTGCCTCTTGAACCGGCTCTCGGTGAGGCATGTGGGGTTGTCAGCGTCCCCGCCTGCTGTCCCCAGAGGCCATCCTGCAGTGGGCTGACAGAGCCTCCCAGATGCTTCTGGAAAGCCTGGGGATGAGTAGCACAGGCCCAGCCCTGTCCCTGGATCCCCGAGTGTAAAGTGAGACCTTGTCTGACAGGCGGAGAGAGGACAGCCTGCAGAGATACTCTGGGAGGGACAGGCCCAGGTCCCTCAGCCCCGTGACAGGCCTCCGAGGGAACCCTGGGGATGTCAGGAGCCCAGTCCCCAGGAAAAGCCCGGTGCTCTGTGGTCCCCTGGGAGGAGGCAGAGGACAGGACTGGCTGTTACCTGTGCATGCCTGTTTTCCAGGGCTCAGTGACCCAGCAGTGCAGCTGGGGACGGGGGTCTGACGCTGTCCCAGTGCCAGAGGTCTGACACCAAGGTGTCCTCAGCGCTGGTTCCTGCTGGGGGCTGTCTCCCCCTCTCTTAGCTCCCAGTGTCCCTGGCAGTCCCCGGAGATCCTTGGCTTAGGGACACAGCACTCCAGCGTCTGTCTGTGTTGTCACATAGCGTTCTGCCTTGTCTGTGGCGAAATTCCCTCTTCTTATGGGGACACAGTCATTGGATTAGGATCCACCCTAATCCACCGTGACCTCCTTTTTCATCTGGAAAATCCCTGCTTCCCATTAAGGGCACACTCCCAGGTCCCCCGGGGGCAGGATTGAAGGTCCCCTGGCCAGAGCTGTGGCGGCTCCAGGCTCCACTAGCATCCGCCCGGCGTCGCCCTCCCGGTGGGCACGTGGAGCTGGCCAGCTCGGCCCCCGGGCAGCTGTGCGGGCCGGTCCTGCGGCTCTGTGCGGGCGGCCGTGCTGTGGCACACAGGAGGGGTGGCGTGGCCACCTGCCCTGCCGGCCGGCCGTGCGGATCGAGCTGCTTGGCTCAGTGTGGTCGGTGTCGGGGGGTGGAGGTGGTGCCACACGAGCCCTTTCACCTGACGCGTTTTACGTGCAGAAACGGTCGTGTTTTCGGGGATAAAACTTTCTTTCTTATTGCTGTGAATGCGCCGTCGTTACAGACCCCCGCGGCTTCGGGGCCCGCAGTGGGGCAGCGCTGGGCCTCCTGGCCCTGTCACTGTCCCTGTGGAGCGGGACCCTGGGCGCATCTGCGTGTCCGCACGCTCGGGGGTCTTTGTCTTCCGCTGCAGTCGGGTCTCGGTACGTCAGGGCATCCAGGAGGAGTGTCTTTTAATTCAGCTTCGCAAAAGATAAATGTTAACTCCGAAAGCGCCTTTAATTTCTCCTCTGCAGCTTACAGCGTCCTTTGGAAAATGGACTGTGCGCTTTAAGCTCTGTCATTACGAAGACGCGATTCTAGAGGACGCGTCTGTTTTCTTAAGTGACAGGAAGCTCAGTTATAAACGGAGGTGGTTTTCGAGCCCATTCGTGGCTCGTCGCTGCCGTGGGTGGGAAGTCAGTGTGCCATCGCGTTGGGCCAGCGCAGGCGGGGTCCGCTCAGGTGCTGGCCCTTCTCCGCCGCACAGGTGAGCCCAGACTCCGCAGGCTGCCCCCGTCGCCGGGCCGGGCTCGCCTGTGGGACGGGAGCCAGCAGGGCTTCGCTTCCCGGCCGTGATTCTCTGTGGAGACCCGGCGAGGACTGGCGTGTGCGCGGGTCGCTGGGGCAAAACAGGTCACTTCCTCATGGTTCCCCCCCGTTTTAGGGGCTGAGGGGTTCAAGGTCTTTTAGTCTCAACCTTTCCTCGACCTCCAGCTCCAGATGAGCAGATGGAAGGGAGACGGAAGGGCCCCGCGGCCCCGCCCGGAGCCCCCTCCCCGTGTGGAACCTAGGCCTCTGCGGCCTGGTCTGTCCTCTCGTTCCTGGTGCCAGGAAGCAGCCAGGTGTAGTGTTTCGTCCTGTCCGCAGTGGACGTCTTCACGCAAGGCAAGGACACTCGTGGACTCGTCACTGTCTGAATCCCTCTGGGGGATCCCGGCCAGCCCATTCGTCTGGCCGTGGCACATGGTGTGCTGGGTAGAGGGCGGCTGGAGAGATGCTGAGTCTTTTCTTGGACCCACTGAGTTGGATGACCTTGGATGCATCCCGGGGACCCTGCCCAGGGGACAGCTAGACACAGGGTTCCAGGAAAAGTGGGCCACAGTGCACTGTGAGGTGTCAGGCACACAGGAGGGACTGTAGGTCGATGGAAGGGCAGGGATTTATTGGGGACAATTAGGGAAGGTGATAGACTTCGTGAAAAACTTGTCATTGTGACATGCCAGTGCTTTGGGAACTAAGCCGCTGGCAATTAAGGCACAGATCACTTCTCAAAGAGTCGGCAGTCTTGTTGAAAAAAGAAAAATACCCCCAAATTCATGCGAAACACCCCCACATACATGCAGACAGCTGCAAGGCCACCTGGTGCTCAGTGCAGGAGCGTGTGATGCTCTCGAGTCCCTAAGTGGAGGGGCAGCAGAGGGGGCATGCAGGTGCGCCTCAGGAGGGCACACGGGAGCCAAGCCAAGCTGGGGACGTTGAGGAAGCCGACCTGCTGCTCCCCGAAGCCCCAGCGTGTCACGGCTCAGCTCACCGGGTAGCCCGTCTCTTCCGCCCCGTCCCTTTGGTGAGGGGCTGGCCCCACGCCATGCCTGGCTGCAGGGGGAGGCCGGGAGGTGTGGTCCAGCCCTGAGGCTAGCCACAAGGCATCGCTGTGGACGGGCAGAATGTATTTTGGTAGAGCGCGACCTGTCCCTGTCACATAGTCACTGAAAATTGGTGCCCAGAGTCTCGAAGTGCCGAGCTTGCCTGCGTAGCTGGCTTTTCTGAGGTTCACCTGCCTGTGACTCTTGCCATGGACAGTGTCCCCTTCGGGGGGGAGGGGTGGAGGAAACCCCAGGCCCCTGACAGGCTGCACTTGACCACAGAATCTCTGCTGTCACCGCCAGCTCTTCCAGGCGGTGGTCTTTACCCAGGTTCAGTGCTCATAGGTGGCAGGGCGATCGCAAAGCTTTCTTCGGATGTATTGAGATTCCTACGGGCCATCCGTGGCCCTGGCCTGCCTCACCGGACACCAGCCCTCTGAAACAGCTCATCCTAACGTCTCTGTCCCTTTCTGGGACTCGAGAGGCAGAAGGAAACACAGTAACGTGAATTCCAGTGCCAGCTCTTCCGTGCGTGGTTTTCAGACGAGCAAGTCCTGCCTCCCCCTTCGAGGAGGCCGGCGATGGAGGGCCGGAGATGGGCAGCACGGACAGGCCTGTCTGCCCTTCTGACCGCCTTGCCCGCCGGCGAACGCGGCGCACCCAGACTTGGGCGCACATGGGCAGATGCCGGCACCTCAGTAGCTGCAGGGCGGCCGCCCGATGGGCGTGGCTGTCCCGTGGTCGTCAGAGTCCAGGGTGTTGGGGAGGCGTGCGGCCTCAGGGACCGGGCTGGAGCAGGCGGGGACGTGGGGGCTGGCGCCAGGTCCCCAGCAAGGGACCACGGCCGTTTATTCACTGACTCGGCAACAGGTTGAGATCACAGCCCTGGCCGTGCTTCGCTGTCCGTTTGTCCAGCTGGGTGGCCCTTCGAAGCCTCCCGTGGGCCTGCCTGCGAACGCGGAGGGACATCTGCCGGCCTCGCCTCTCTGCTGCTCGCTCGTCTGTGCTTCTGTCTGCCCGGCCAGCCGTTTCGCATGGTGCTTTGAGCACCTGTTTGGCTGTTTGGACGAGACCTGGTTGGTGCTTCGGGCTGGACGTCGGAAGACAGATGAGAACTGCCCCCTGCCTTGGAGCGGGACAGAAAGGGTCAGTAACATGTGTCAGGCAGGGACAGCCAGGGGGTGGGGGGGGGCTTCTCTGTCCAGGACACAGGCTCTGGCATTCTGCCTGTCGTTTTCACAGCCAGCCAGCTGACTCAGGGTGGGCGTGTGTGTCTGTCTGAAGTCTAAGCCGTCGGCAGACGCAGGGCCTCTTTGGCGGGGGCCTTGACTTCGCCGCGCCCGGCAGCTGCCCTCCGGGCCTCAGAGTGCCCGCTTTCCCCGGGGTCTTTTGATGAGTCATCCCAAATCGTTGCGTCGAGCGGGATCTGCAGCCCCGGTTTCAGTGCCCGAGATGGCCCTTGCGGCCTGGGACCGGAAGCCCCAGCGGCTGTTCTGCTCTGTTCATGGATCGTGGTGCAGTAAAACGTGGTAATTGATGAATATCTGTGGAAATGGATACGATTGTGTCGTCTTTAATGAGCTAACAATTTCATGCCAAAACCTCAGCAGTGCTATTGTTTAGAATAAAAGGAGACATGCAAATGAGGCCAGGGCTCAGATTACGGTGGGAACAATGCTGGCAGCCTCTTTATTGGACCCATTAATTAATTCTCCATCAGCCAGTTTCCCTGGGAATGAACTGGAAAAATAATTAAAATGATACATGAGGTAAGGAGTTTAGAAATTCAAAAGGTGAAGGCAAGAATTAGTTTAATACATAATTAGACATATTATTTGTGAGTACGTTTTTTTAAACGCGGTTCACTGAGGCGAGAGGGCCCTATTTTTAGTCCTGGGTAGCTAATAAATACCATTTTGGGCTTTTTTTCAACTCATAAAGGCTCATAAATTTTCTTAATGATATTAAGTGGCTAATTATATTGTACATTGTTAAAGTGACTCCTATTGCAAAATCTAATAATACAACAAAAGTTGCAAAACCAAATTTTTAAAGGAGCTAATTCGACTAAATTACCAAGTGGAATTCTGGGCATTTGGGCCTCATTGAGGGAGTTTCAGCAAAGAATCTACAGGTGGACGGTATTTTTGTTGGGATTTGATTCAGAAGGTGAACCTGCTGTCGGTGCGGGAGGGAGGGCGCCCCCTGGGGCCCAGGCCGAGCGCTGCGTCTGGGCTCTCGCCCGCGGGTGGGTTCGGCCCGCCTCCCTCTCCGGGGCCCCGCTCCATGGGTGTCAGCCCTGTGGCAGGTTGTGCCCGCAGGCTCTGCGGGCAGCTGTTGGGTCAGTCTTGGCTTGGCACAAGTGCATTTGAGTCCACCAGGCCCACGCTCCTGGTGGCCACTGTCCCCCTCGCCAGAGTCCACCGTTTGGAGGGGCCAGAGTCACCCTGACTGCTTCAGCGCTGTTCACCCCGCTCTTTCCTGTGACTCCCTATTATTTTGAATTATACACTGAGGACGGCACCTCAGTTCCATTTCTGGGAATTCGAGTGTAAGTGTTTCTTAAGGTCGTGTTTGTTAGCTGCGAACTTCATACTTAGGGTTTTTTTAATGGTTCCTTAACACTCATTTTAGAAATCAGTCTCCTGAATACTGCAGAAAAGGGAAGAAGGCATAATACTTAAAACCACGTCTGAAGAACCCGTGCGCGCTGGGGACTGGCCTAACCCCCGGCACACGGCAGCTCGTGTGACCCATCACCGCGCTGGGAGCAGGCCCTGCCCGTTTCCAGCTGGTGGTCTGAGGCTCAGCGAGGGGACGTTCGGGGTCAGGAAGCCGGGGGCACGGGTCAGCACGCAGAACGCTGGCCCTCAGACTCCCCTGGACCCCGCGAGTCCACGCGCTGCTTCTGCGTGGCCCTCGGCCGGTCCCTGCTGGTCCTCAGTCGCCTTCGGCGGCAGCACGGGCCCTCTGCCCCCAGCGCCCCGAGGTGCCAGCGCCCAGGTCTCGCCCGTCAGCCGCTTCGACGGCCCAGCTCGGGGTGGAGCTGAGACTGCACCCTGCCAGTTCCTTTCTTGCCTTCTGAGCTCCGCTCTGCCCACTGCTCACCCGAGATGTGCCCTGTCCCCCAGGAAACCCTCGCTCCTGCCCGGGCCACGGTTACCGGACATCCTGAGAATGGAAACCGAGCCGCGGAGGACCTGTCGTTTGTCATTTGCATTTCCGGGTCCAGGGAGCCATCGTGGTGCAGACACCGGCTCTCACTCTCGGAGGGGGGCGTTCCCGCCGGGTGTCGTGCTGGGTCACGGGACGGGGAGGCGTGTCCGCGGCTCCCCTCCTGGTGGTGCAGACTGCGCACCGGGCTTCCTGTTGGGAGCAGCCCTGCGTCCCATTGGGCTTTGGGAGTCTTACTGTTTAAAAGATCACCCGTCAAGGTGGGCGAGCACGTCCTGGGGCCCGAGAGCCGTGTTTCTGCTCAGCCAGGTGTGCATGCTCGGCCAGGTGTGTGCGTGGTGGGCCCCCCGAGGCAGAGGTATGGCGGCGGCCGCTGAGCTTGGCTGGGCATTAGGACGTTTGAAGGTAGGCTGTCGCCGGGCGTAGGGGAGGGAGCCGCCGGACGAAGCCCGGGCCACTGTCCCCCTCGCTGGCTCTGCACTGCCGGGCCGCCGTGTGGTGCTGAAAAGCCCGCCGAACCTTCACGGCAGCGCTGGCTTTGAGCAGTGCGGTGCCTGGTCCCACGTTCGGTGAAAGTGGCCTGCCGGGGCTGTCGGATCACGGTCTCGGATGTGGGCCCGTTTCTCTGCACCCACAGTGCTGGACCTGTGGACGCTCCTGCCACCTGCCTCGGCCCTGGGCCCTGGCGCCCTGTGCAGGGCCTGGCATGCTGGCATTCACTAAGGGCTACGTGGGCACTGGGCACCCCGATCTGAGTTACCCGGTTCCCAGTAGGGCGTACCCAGGGCCCCCGGCCAGGCCTTGTTTGGGTGCGGGATAGTGTGGCCCTGTCCTCCGGCCCCGCACTGTGCCTCTGGGCGCTGCTCCTCGCGGTCTGCTCCGGCAGGCCGAGCTCTGCCCTGCAGGCCGGGGGCCAGCGGGGTCCATCGTCCCGGGTGCAGACCGGCCCCACACTCCAGCATGGAGGACAGATGGCTCCTGGCCAGAAAGAAAGCTTTTTGGTCCTGAGTGAGATTTGAAATGGAAAGTTCTCAATTTATTAGCGGCTTTCTTTTGGGACTGGAACATGCCGTAGATTTTCTATTTCTCTCAGTTCTCTCTTAAAATTTAATGCCGCCATAAAAATGATGGATAACAAATTAAACCAGGAGAAACAATACTGAGAGACTCTCCTAACTATTGAGGCCGAAGCGTAGACCTGGCGAAGAGACACCCATGACACGGAAAGCTGGGGGGCGGGGACCGCGCGCCCGCGGAAGCCACAGCCGCACAGTGCTGTGCCAGGCCGTGGTGGGCGGGCTTCGTTCGGGGTGTGGAAGCACCGGATCTGCTCTGTGCTGCTGGCGCCGTCATCCACACTGTAACGTAGGGGTCTCCACACCTCACCGCAGGCGGCCCCGCCTGGAAACCGGCAGCACCCCAGCAAGAAGCCGGAAGGCCCAGCCCCAAGCACCAGAAAGGCCCAGGCGACAGGTAGTCGCCGTGACGCTGACACCTCAGCCCCTCGTCCCTCCAGACCAGTGATCCAGGCCCGGTCGTGGCTTCCGTGGAGCCCACGTAGCAGCTGGGTGACATGGCCCAGGTCGGCCCTTGTGGTCGCGTTCATTTTCCTGTGACGCCTGTCGCCACGTCTGTTAGGAGAATTTAGGAGAACGGGCTGGACGGCAGCAGTGATTTCTGGCTGGAAGTGTCACCGTGGTGACCCAGGAGGCGCCGGAAGCAGGCGTGTTGCTAACCAGAGGCTTCGCCCTCCCGGGCGGCTTGGAGACCTGCGCCCTGGAGAGAGGTGGCCTCGTTCCTTGGGCGAACGCCTCCCCGCTTCGTGTGGGTTTGGAAAAACGGGTGCACCCAGTCGTCTAGCACCCTTCTTTATGCGTGCCAGCGGGGGCTCTGAGGGCGCCGGCGAGACGCAGGGCCCCGTGAACGGCGCCGCCTCAGCGTCCTGCCCTCCCGGTCCCCCGGGCACGGAGCTCGGTGCTGCCGGGCGGTCCTGCACAGTCGCCCCGGCTGGCACCTCCACGGCCCATCAGATGAAGCCCGAAGCCTCAGGCTGCCTGTCGGGGACCCTTAGTGGCCTCTGCGCCTCTGCCCGCCAGGCCCTGGCCAGCGCGGGGAGCACAGGCCAGGAGGACGCAGTCCTTGCCGTCCTTGAGCTCACGGCCTGGGGAGATGGGACTGAGCAAGGCACAGTCAGGGGCCCCGGTGCTAACCCCGGGGGGCACTCATGTCCCCACGTCACTTCCTGGGGTTGGGGGCAGCTTCGTGGCACGCCCGAGCTTTAGGGAGCATGTCACAAAATCCTCAGCAAGCCCAGAAATGCCGATGAACTAACTGCCAAAAACAATGGTAAGTGCAGGAAAGCAGAGGTGTTACCAGGCCCAAGTAGACGTAGTTGGGGGGTAGGGGGCGCCAAGCTCGGATGTGAACGCACATGAGCTGAGAGCTGGGGCTGCGGGGCCGAGGCACTGCGTGAGGCCAGGGCTGGAAGGGTGCGTCCTGGGACACACGGCGAACCAGAGGGACAAGCCCACTCGCCAGCCCGGGCGACAGCCGGAAGCACCTCCGTGTCGGCCGGGCTCTCGGGCGGGGCTGGGGGAGGGTGCTCTCCCGTCAGCGTTTCACCCACAGCCACGTTCAGCATTCCGCCCGACAAGAACCGACGAGAAACAAACGCATGATCTGGGAGCCACACACTGAGCAGTTAACACAAAGTGTTCAAGGCTGTTTATGTCACCGGGACACCTAGCACGATTGTAACTGCGCGTTTTAACGTGTCTGTCCCAGTAATTGATCAAACGAATAGACCAAAACCCAGTGAAGATACAGGAGATGTAAAAACACCGCGAAGCAGCCCGCCCGGTCCCTGACGGCCGGCAGCCAGAGTGACTGGCAAGGTTCTCTCCGGGCACGCGGTGACTGGTAACGGGGGCGGCATCTTGCCCGGTCCCACTGACGGCCAGCAGCTGGAGCGCCCAGCATGGTTCTCTCCGTGTACACAGTGACCGGTAATAGGGTGAGTTTATGTCCTGGGCTGTCAAATAAGTCCGAACATTTAAAATGATGGAAATCATAAGAGGGTTTTTATCTCACCGTAATAGAATTAAGTTAGAAATCAATAAGAACGATGTCTGAAACTCTCCACATTTTCAAAAATTAAGCAACACACTTGTAAAGAAACTTCGAGTCAAAGAGGTCGATGGGAAATCAGATGATGCTTTGAACGGCGTGAATGATGAAAAGCGACATGCCCGAGTTTGTGGGACGCAGCGAAAACGGCCCCCGGAGAGGTGCCACAGCCCTGTAAAGGCGCACGTCAGAAACGGAGGACGTTAAACTCAGTAACTTTACTTCCCGCCTTCAGAAGCTAGGAGAAGAAGGGGACATTAATCCCTAAGTAAGCAGAAAAGGGGATAATGAAAAGGGCAAAAATCAATGAGAGAGAAAATGATCAATAACATAGAAAATGGGCAAACAACCGAGATGAAATGGACAAATTCTTTGAACGATACAAACGATCAAACTTTGCGCAAGAAGAAGTAAGAAGCCTGAAAAGCACCGTACCTATTGAAAAATGGCACCTGTGGCCAAGAGTTTTTCTCGAGATGGCTGGGACGCCCACGTGACTGATGAGTCCTCACGTTCAAGGAGGAAGCGAACCAGCCTCACACAGGCGCTTCCACGGCCTCCAGGACGTGTCTTAGCTCTGAGTCAGTGTAACTGACCTGCCAGAATGAGACAAGGACATTATCAGAAAGAAATGATAAAGTGGTGTGAACGATACTGACATTATTGTTATAACTGATGTCAGTTACAAACCTCGTTAGTAAAGATGCGGCGTCCTTGGATGAAGTCATAGATAAAAATGACAGTGTGGTGACTGAGTGGCGTCTATGCCAGGCATGCACGGTTGGTTTAATATCGACAACGTAATCGACGCAGGAAAGGTGAGAAACACGTGATCATGTCAAAGATGCAGACCAAGCCCCCAGCCCCGACTCCTGATGAGAACTCTCAGTAACCCCGAAACAGGGACGTGTCCTCAGTAAGAAAGGGCGTCTTCAGAACCCTGTGGCTCACGTCACGTCGGATGGCGACGGTGTCACGTGCGGACCCCCCGTCGAGGCCGAGCATGTTTGCTCCCACGCCCTGGTCAGCCTTTGGACTTGCAGGCGTGGCCAGGGCCGTCGGGGCGAGAATGGGATGAAGAGCGTGATGGTGGGGAAGGGAAGGATCAGCCGCCCTTTTCGATTGCACGTGCAGAAAACCGTAGAGTCTGTCAAAAAAATTGGACTGATAAAGATGCTGGATGCAAGGTTAATGTGCAAAGATCAGTTATACTTCTCTACGTTAGCAATGACCAACTAGAAGACGAAGTTTAGAGACTAGTACCATTTATAATACATGAAATTCATAAAAGTACTTAGGATAAATTTAACTACACATACCTAAGATTTTTACACCAAAGACTGCAAAACCTTGCCGAGAGCAGTTGAAGAAATGTGCGGTGAGATACACCATGTTTATGAATCGAAAGACTTAATTTTGAAATATTCTCCTCGAATCGATCTTCAGAGTCAGTGCAATCCCAAACTCCTATCAAGCTTTCATGGAAAGCTTGACAAGTCTTTATGGAAACGCAAAGGACCTAAGGTAGCAAAATTTACAAAATGTTGTCAAAGAACTAAGTTGGAGAACTTAACCTCTCGACCTCGAGATGTCCTGCAAAGCTACAGTAACCGAGACTGTGGTGCTGGCGTCAGGGTAGATAGACTAACGGGACGAGCGGAGTCCAGGAGAGTCGAGCGCGCATGTATCTGACAGGATCGCAGCCAGGATGCATCCACGTTCCCCTAGCTCAGTGAGTCACACGTCGAACGGAAGATGTTGTAACCAATAAATGCTTGGGAATGCACTCAGCATCGTCATCCTCTGGAAATGCAGGGTAAGCCACACGCCCACGAGTGGCCGACGTGGACGACTCCACGGCATTGAGTGTCGGCGAGCCCGCGAGGCCCCAGGCGTGAGTAGCAGGGCGTCAGGCGGTGCTGGCACTTGGGGAAACTGGCTGTTTCTAATAAAACGAAGCGCGCGTGTCCCGCCGGCCCAGCAGCTGCGTTCCTAGGCATTTGTGCAAGAGACATGACCGTTCGTGCCCACAGAGATCCTGTGTGGGGTGATGGCGGCACCCTTACCCGCGTCGTCCCCAACAGGAGCCACGTCCGTCTGTCAGCAGGAGGGCGAACACATCCACACGGTGGGTGCCGCTGGGCCACCATGCGGGTGGCCTCACACGCCGTGGCAGCCGTGAACGGGCACAGGCCCCCCCGGCTGAGCAGAGTTCCCAGGCAGGGACAATGACTCCGCTGGGGAGGGTGGCTCCGCTGGGACGTCCGTTTGTGACAATGCATCAGACAGCGTGCTGTGTATTTCACCTTAGGGAAACTATATGTAAGAAAAATTAATAACGTTAAAAAAAAAATGCGCTTTCTCGATTACTCAGAATTCCCCCAAACCTTAAAAAGAAACAGGGAAAAAGGCGTCAGAACAGGAACTCACAGCACGTGGAACCCCGAAGTCAGTTTTCAAATGTGTTGAACTTGAGCTTTAGTTTTTAAGGCCTTGCCAAGTCCTGGGGACAGAAGGAGAGTCCCTCCCACCCCCCCGGGCAGTGAGGCTCGGGGAGGGTCTCTGCATAAAGCAGTCACCGCAGTGGGCTCTGTCCTTGGATTGGCTGGTTAGAACACCCTCCCGCCCCGCCAGGCCCCTCAGCTGAGCTGTGTGCACGCGTGTACCAGGGAGGGTTTGGGGACCCTCTGCCTGAGCGTGAAAGATGAAGTGTCACATTTCAGGGAGGAGGGAGGATGTAGAGCCGTGAGAACCGTCATCCCCCGTGGCGGGAATGTCAGAGCCCTTTCAAGATAGAACTTGGCTTTTCCCGGGCACCGAGAAGGATGCGCGGCCGGCACCGCGCTCCTGGGCCGTGCGTGCTCAGAGCCGCCTGGGGCCGTGGAAAGCCACGTCCGTGAGGTCTGAAAGAGTGACAGAGTTCAGGTCCTCGGAGCCCGGCCTCGAGCGGCCCCGGCTGGGTGGGCACGGAGCCCTCATCCCTGAAGCTTCCCCCGCGGCTTCGCCCGGGGCAGGGTGCCCAGCGTGGTGTGGGCCGGCGGGAAGTCGGGGAAGTGACGCACAGTCCGGGGCGGTCCCCGTGGGGGGCCGCGGTCTCCAGGGAAAGGCCGGCTTGGGGAAGGTTTCCCAGGGGAGGCCGGTTTCCTCACACAGCGGGCGGCAAGCCTGAGAGGTCTCGTTCTGCTGACGTTTTTACTTTCTCATGTACATATAAACTTTTCGTTTATGCTGCGTTTAGCTAAACAACTTAAAAATACTTGAAAATAAAGCGGCCACGAATTAAGTTTTCCCAAAAAAGTAAAATAGAGTACCAAAATACTGTTTTAAATGCCCACGGATGAGACGAATGTTTCATTCACGTTGTCTTAAAGTGTCTTTGTCAGGTTTTGCTGGAGTGTCCATAGCTTAGCGTTTATTCCTTTTAGGGACACAGAAGGATTAGAAATAAAACGCTGGGCACAGCTGTCTCAGTCAGACCGGAGCAGAAGCAAAATGGGGTGCTGATATTTAGGTTAAAAAAGACTTAAGGAAAATTGCATTAATTAAAGACTGATCTTATTGTAGCAAAACAACATTAAATATATATGTTCTAAGTCCCGGAGATAGAGCACAAAGCCGCAGTCTGATGGAGAGACCCCAGTGGAATGGGGAGCTTTAATTCTTTATCAGTGTACGAGTTACCAGGCAGACAAAATAATGCCCGGAGAGCTGAACAGTATAATGTTTATGGTTGAACTTTTTTTTTTTACCGTGAATCCAGAGGCGGGAGAGTAGCTGGGCTTCGTTTAGAAGTCACAGGGAATGCACACGCACACACACACGTGCATCCACACCCACATCCACGTGCACCAATGGGCGTGCAGCGCAAACCACACGAAGACGTTGTTTGACCAGTACTGTGTAAATTGTATGCCCCGGTCACGACCTCTCCACTCACCGGCGCCCGCCGCGCCCATGTGACCCGACCATGACGCACCGGCCGAGCCCCACGGCCGGACGCTTTTCTGCAGGTCACGTGAGGCACACCGGGCCCCCGGGAGCTGATCGTTGCTCCTCCTGCAATGACAAGCGTGGGCCTGACCCGCGTAGAGGGCGCAGGGGCCTCTGTGTCATTTCTTATAGCCGAACGGGGATCCACTGGGACCTCACGGAGTTCAAACCCCCATCGCAGTCCCTTGTCCTGCGCCCTAGCAGTGTGCCGTGAGGTTCACACAGGGGACACCGTTACACCCCCCAGAGGCGGCCCGTCAGCCTGTGGCGGCTGTCCCGTGAGCCGACGGCAAAGGGGGCCGACCGCTCTCCGGGGGCCACGGGGCCCAGTAGGAGCGAGCCTGGCAGGTGATGCCGGCTTTTACCTGTTGGCCCCGGAACCATCCAGAAGGCACGTTGGAGAAGCTACAAGATGCTGTGTCCACAGGCCTGGTCACGGCGGCACTGGGCGACAGCACCATGACGTCCATCTGCAGGGGGCGGCTGTGACACACCCCCAGGCTGGCACGCCACGCGGCCGGGAGGGACGTGCGCGTCTGCGTGTCGTGGCTTTTGGCCGTGCCACGCGGGGAGAAGCAAGGTGCAGGCGGTGTGTGTCCCATCGCTTACCTGGGGGAGCGTGAGTGTGTGCACGTGTGCATGCGTGTGCCCGTGCACCTCCTGCGGGGACTCGTGTTCGCTTTCGTTACAGACAAAGCAAAAGGTCAGCGACACGATACGTCAGAGCCCCGCGTGAAGGCCGGTCTTTGTGGGGGCGGGGGATGGGGGCGCGGGGGTGCGGGGACCCGCTGTTCACCTTGGACTCCCGTGGCGCGTTACATAATCACAACACCAAAGCGAACCTAAATAAGAAAGCTGTCCTTAGAAGCAAGAACAGAATTAACATTTAGGAAGTGTGCAGAACCACATATCGAGTTGGTGCCTTAATCCCACGGAGAAAAATTACTCCAAATAGACTTTGAAGCAATTTGAATGTACAGCCGCAGTAGGGTATACCTCAGGCACAAAAAAAAATCCGCGCAAATGTTTTAAAACTCTGCTCAGTTATCAGATTGTTAGTAATATTATTAGTGCCGTCTTGGATCTCTTATTTATGTACACACAGCGAAATACTTGTATTACCTATAAATACATGTATTAGGGTAGAGCAAATAAGTATTTATGAAACTATAGAAACTAAGATTCTTAACATAAAAGAAGAGCGAGTCAAGCATAAAATCAAAGCAGTAAAAACCCTATAATTTTAAATATGAATTAAGACTCAGCGTGAACCTGTGATGTATTTGTCTCTTTAAAAGAAATGACATCATATCCTGTAGCTCTCTCCGCTGAAATTACGGGGCGGTGCTCAGCACCCCACGGAGTCTCCCCACCGCGTGCCGTGGAAGGAGCCTGCTTCCGGGTCCGGGGCAGCAGGTGTTCCGAGTGAGCCATAGAGAAGCCGGGGTCACTCCGCTGAAGCCCAGTTTAACGGGGCTCCCACCGGCCAGAAACGGCAGCGTCGGGCCTCTGAGGAGTGACGGCGGCAGTGGACTGAAACGCGTCAGGACGTGGAAGTCCGTGGGTTCGTCGTGATTTCTGAAGCAAACCGTCGCCGGCCGCCTTCGCAGGGGGCCAGCTGGCGGGTGGAGGGGACGGCGCAGTCGCCACGCTTCTGTGGCCATCGGAAGACGTGCAGTGTTAGTGCAGAGGCGTGGGGATGGTGCTGTCGCCGGGAGTCTGGCCACCATGGGGCAGCTCGCGGGGGACGTTGTCACGGACGGCTCCGCCTGGCAGCCCCCGCGCTCGCTGACCAGTCCCTGGATCGCAGGAAGAGACCGCAGGCGCCATGTGCCTCCTGACGTGACCCGCGGAGGGCGCATTGTACAGCAAAAATCCCCGTCACATCTAACTCCAACGGAGCCTCTGGATCGAAGTCGGAGCTTACACGGGGGGCCGGGAGAGGGGACAGTGTGCAGCTGGCCATGGGCAGGGAGGTGGCTGAAGACAGGATGTGACATCCACAGCGCCAGCCACCAGCTTTCCTCAACAGCAGCGGGAGGAGGTGGGGGAGGGGAACGGAGGGAGTTTGAAGGGCGAGGGCTGCGCGCACCCCATTCGAGGGGCCGCGTGGGTGGGGTGCAGGGCGGTCCCGCCTTCAGTTCTTGGTGGGGCTGCAGTAGAAAGGTACACGCTGTGGTTTAAGTTGTAGGGGACGTGGGCCTCTGTAGGGACACGAAGACCAATGCTGGGTTTGACGGAGCGTGCAAGTCGCGGGGGACGGGTAGGCGGCACGTGTCATGTGGGGAGCCGCCATCCGTCCCCTCTGTGTCTCTGGTCTGCACAGACAAGGCACCCCTGCTCCCCGCACAGCAGGGTCTGGCGACCCGCTGAGGGAAGGTGCGTGGCCTGCAGCACGTGGTCCTGCCTGTTCGCAGCCTGAGACGCTCGCGAGACCACGGTGCCCGTTCTCAGGGACCCGCGCCCGAACCCCCCAGACGCACTGCGTTGTCACACGGTCTCCTTACGGCCTCCGATTTGACAATGGTCTCGCGACGCGGTGTCCGAGGTGGTCCTTAGCTCTAAAGGAAGCAGCGTGCGGGTGAAGTGGGCGTCTGGCGTCGCTCCAGGGCGCCCGGCAGCTCGCGGTGAGTGGCCGAGGCGGGACAGCCACCTCCGGGCACTGGGTCCTCAGTTCTGTCCTCTCTACGCTGGGCACTTTGCAAGGTCTTATTTTTAAATGTTTTAAAAAGTCATACACGTGCATGCGCACACGGACACACACACATACACATTGCGCATAGATGCATTGCACATACATACACGTGTACATGCTCATAAACACGCATTGCACACACGTGCACACTGCACACATGCACGCACACTGCACATCCACCCACATTGCACATGTGTGCACACACACACACTGCACATGCACACACAGCTTCTCTGAAGGCTTGGCCGGGATGGAGTTGAGAGGGACGGGGCCCGAAAGGATGTCACAGTCGCAGTCACAGAGGCCGGACCGCTGGACGTGACGCGGGACAGCTGGGTTGTTTAGAGCTCCGTTCTGTCTCTGTGTGTGGCAGGGCCTGGTAATTTCTTTGGTTTTAGCCCGTGAGAAATTCTTTCCACTGTCCTACTTTCTGCTGGATCTGGGGGTTCCCTGGAGCATGGCTATTAGGGGAATGTGGATTCTTTTTGCTCGAATTAGTGTGAAGCGTGGAGGCTTACTCACGGCCCGGTTTACAAGCACGTGAGTTTAATACCAGCTCAAGGTCGGTGGTCTGTTCACTCACCAGTGACAAGCAGGGGTCAGAACAGCTCAGCGGCAGCTACCGGTGACATGGGGACTGGGGCACGGCACTGACTCATTCACTGCTTTGGTCACTTCCCAAATACCATGCTAGATGGAGGGGGGGTCACATGGGCCAAGGGTGGTGGGTCCTCACCTCCTCAGCTCACCACCCAGTGGTCCCCAGACCTTAGTGTTTGTGACACTTGTCTCAGGAGCTTGTCAAGAACAGAGAGGCCTGGATGTGCAGTAAACGGGGGGTGCAGGAGCCACGGACGTCCTTGTGGGGCCAGCGAGTGAGCCAGGGAGTGTGCCTCACACGCGTGTGCTGATGTGGGGCGCGGCCCAGAGCGCGGGGCGAGCGTCCCGGAGGGGCCGCAGCAGCCGAGTCTCAGCCACGAGCGGCCCCGGAGGAGGGGCTGGCAGGGTGGAGTCCTGCGAGCTGGAAGGAGCCTCAGGGAGTCGGTGGGGAGGCTGGGAATGGGGGTGACGGGCTCCCCGTCACACTCAGCACTGTCAGGAGGCCGGCCTGTGTCCTGCAGCGCGTGCCACCCGCGTCCACACTTGCAGGCCCGCCCAGCTCCGACGGTGCCCCGAGCCATCGCGGGGCCGCGGGCGGGAAGCGGGCCTGCTTGCCGAGGGCAGCGACTCTCCTCTCTCTCTCTCGGGCTCTTTTGGCTGAGCTTCGGCCACAGAGGGTTGAGGCTGTGAGTTATTAAGTGGTGTGATGTCATTTCTTGCTTCAGAGCAGAAATAATCAGACCTGCAGTGGGATCCTTTGCTTTTTGATTCGCCAGGAACGTCCTTGACAAAATTTAGAGAGCGGCGGAGTGATCGGGCCGGGCGGGTAGCAGAGCTGACTGTAGAGTGGGCTCGTGGGCCGGACGGGGACACCAGGTGGTCAGGTGAGCAGTGCGTAGACTTGACAAACTCAGCTCACACACACACACACTCATACACACCACACACACCACTCTCACACTCACACACACACATCCTGTTCATTCTCCTTCTCCGGAGAACCCTAATACATCAAAGAATAAATATTTAGTAGGAACTTTAAAATGTTCCAGTCTCTTTTATTATTTTATGTTTTTCTCTTGTACTACATAGCTTAAAAAATGTTCATTTCAGTTAAGAATTATTGCTACGCTAGAGTGCCACCCCAAATCCCAGAGCGGGGAGCTGGTTCTGGGTCACCTGCCTTTTCCAGATCGGCCCCTTCTCCCCTCCCCCCAGGCTGTAGGGACGAGCATCCAGTCCGTGACTCTTCAGGCTGAATTTGACTGACTGTGACCTTTGTCATTTGGCCATTGGGAATGTTCCGAGACGCGGACAGACACACGCCAATAAGCGTCTGGCTAACGATAGTAGAGATTGGCGTGGAGATAATGGCTCAGTCCCTCCGGGGCCGCTGGGTGAGCCACAGGGTCGTCTGTGCTTCAGGAGCTGGCTGCGCAGTGAACTGTGACTCACGCTTCCCTCGCTGGCCCGTGCCCCGAACGTGGGGGCGTCGGCGTGAGCGTTAAGACGCCCGTGCTCTGCATTCCCGGTGGGTGACTGTGCCGTGCGGGGGCCTGGTGACGAATATTTCAAAGGGAGCCGTAGCGGAGAATTTGCTTGCACAGCTGAAGTCGGCGCTCTCAAGTCTGAGCACAGAATGGGGAACGATTCTTGTCATTTTGTCATTTGAGTGGCCTCAAAAATACACCTACAGAAACACGTCCCCGCAGGAGAGGCCGTGGCTCCAGAAGGCCAGAAATGACAAGGAAAGCTTAGCGACACAGTTCAAGGCGGAAACCATTGCTTTTTACCATTTCCCTTTTACAGAAAGGAGAAGGGAAATCGTCCCTTTGCCTCATTTCCGACATTTAAAGAAGCGTCTGTCGTATGTGAGCAGTTCGCACGTAGTTCACCCGCAGTCGTTCTGAGCTCGGATGTTTTGGTGTTAGGAGCAGACCTAGCTCCACGGCGGAACTCGTAACGTGAGCAGGTGTCTGGACTCTCCTCCTGCCCAGCCAGTCGTTGAAGGACAGGCGAGAGCCAGGGCACTTTCTGCCTTCCGTGCTGTGCTGTCCTCGGAGCTTCTCAGACAGCAAGGCCAAGAGAGGGAACGTGTGAGCTTGGCCTGTGAAGGGAGGAAGGTCAAAGGGGAGGCTGAGGGGGGGAGCGGCTGCCTCAGGCCCGGCCGTGGACCTGGGAGGAGACACCGGGCCCGGTAGCCCAAGGTCAGGAGGTCAGAATCCCAGGATGGACGTGCCCGCGGCCAAAGTCTGAATGCCCACGAGGCGACAGTGGGCCCTCCAAATAGACAAGTCTGGTGACTCTAGAAAAGACCATTTCAAGTTAATTCCTGGGCCTTTTCTTTTAAATATGAAAAATGTAAAAATTTTTATAATTAATATACAGAAAAGCAGAGATAACAATTTAATGGATGCCTGTGTGCTTACAACCCGGTCTTGTCAAATCCAAGTTTTTTTCTTTTTTTTTGCTTCGGATCTTTTATTTCTTCTTTAGAAATTAAATTTTACGTATACTATTCCTCTCCAGAGGTGACCACAGCCTGGAAATCATTTTTTATCATTTCTGAATGTGCTTTCATGTTTTTGTCACGCATATAAGTATCTGTAAACAACACGTAATATAATGAACGTTCTGAAACTTTTATAAACAGCATCCTCCGTAGGTCTTTTATTTGCAACGTGCTTTTTAAAATTCAACTTTACCTTTTTAACGTTCACTCACGTTGATGGACAGAGCTGGATTTTATTTGTTTTCACACATTGTAGTTTTATCGTGTGAATACACCCGAATCTGTCCGTTTTCCCATCGGAAGACGCTTCAGTTGTCTCTGAGTTCTTTGAAATTGCGGGCGGTGCTCAGCCTCGTCCGCGTCTCCTGCAGCCCCGAGTGGGAGATGCTCGGATGCAGAGCGAAGTTCCTGGTCTACAGGATGCGAGCCGCGAGGTGTCACCGATTGTCCCCCGCCCGCGCAGCATGCTGTGCCCTGTCCCGCACCCTGCGTTCCCTGCAGCCGGCGTTCCCGTCCGAGCGCCGCGGGCGGAATCATATTTCTCTCTGCACGTCCCTGATCACCAGCCAGTGCGCGTGGCTCTCTCCCTGCCGACCGCTCAGGTCCACTCAATCCATCGCCCAGTTCGTCGTCTTCTAATTGGTCCTTCGGGGGATTTTAACGCGTGCACACGCATCTCCACGTCAGTCACACAGGCACTGCAGGCGTTTTTGCTAGCCTGTCACTTGTTCATGCGCCCTAATTGTAGCGTCTTCTGACGTACGTAAATTTAAAATTCCTGCGTGGTCGAATGGTTTTTAAAATGTATGTGCTCAAGGTTTGTTTTTACACGTCACTTTCTAATCCACTTGAATTTGGGTTTGCGTGGGGCACGAGGAAGGGGTCCGGCCTTATTTTGTCCCTGTGGACGGCGGTTGTCTCAGTGGATAGCATCTGTGCTGCCCCACCGGCCCAGACAGACAGACACCGGCCCAGACAGACAGACACCGGCCCAGACAGACACCGCGTCGGCACAGGCCCGCGTCTGTCCTGGGCTAGGGTCACGTGGTCTGCGCTGGTCCCACAGATGTCACAAAGTCGATGGAACCTTCGCTGTCGTGTCCGGCCTCCATGCGTGTCGGCTTTGGCACGAGCTTCGTCTTCAGTGCCGGCTTTGGCACGAGCTTCGTCTTCCACGAAATGTTGCGGTTGCCGTATTTATGACAAATACATTGAATTTACAAATTGAAACGGAAGGCAGCTGACATCTCTTCAACATCGGATCTTTGTGTCCATTAACCTGATATAGCTCTGTTTAATCTGGGCTTTTTTTAACCTTTCGGAGAACTGTTAACGTCTTTCCCATAAACGTCTCGCCCACACTTGCTACGAGCTGTTCTCGGTGTCTCTCTGTCCCCCCGTGAAAATCCCGCAGGGCCCCACCCACCCGAGGCTGCCGCCCGCCTCCCTCAGAATGCGCTCCGCGACTGCCTGGAGTGGGGGCGCCGAGCGGCGGGGTCCCCAGGGTGGGGGGCGCCGAGCGGCAGGGTCCCCGGGGTGGGGGGCGCCATCCCCGGGCGCGCCGGCTGCTCGTGAGCTGCCCTTCCCTCGGCCGCAGGGCTTTGCGGCTCTGAGAACCGGCATGCGTCGTGGGAATGATGTTTCGCTGATGTGACACGCGCCGGCAGCTTAAAGGCAAACGCCCGAGCGTCGCAGCCGATGCGGGACACGCACGCGATGAGATTCTGCGCCGTCCTGGCGAGAACGCTGCTCGTTACGAACGGACGGGGACTGTTCTCACCCGTGAGGTGTCGTCTACAGCAGCGGCCTGGAGCAAAACGAACGTCGTCTGGAGTGAGCCGTGCCAGGCGGGGTCCCCGTCAGGGCAGGAAGTGGCAGGCAGAGGGGCTGCTCCGTGTGTGAATGGCAGGCGTAGCCGGCTTAGTGACGTGAGGGGCAGGAATACACGCCTGTCCCTGGCTCTGCTCATGCTCTGTAATAACCTCCAGCCAGCCCTGCTGCCTGCCAGTGACTTCCGTGTGGCCGACTCCAGGGGTCACCCCCACGTGCATCTGAGCTTGACCCTTCCACGGCGTCTCGTGCTCCTGCGTCTCCTCCCGGCTCTCTGGTCACTCACTGTAGGTCCTTCATCCTCAGCATGTACTTCCGGCCTGGATCAGGGGCCACCCACCTGTACTCTGGACTCACCTGTCCAGTTGCCTACTTGACGTCTGCACCTGGATGCCTAACAGGTGTCTTCAGCTGAGCATGCGCACAGAACAGAGTCACCACCTTCCCACTGAGACACTGCCTCCTGCAGACTGGCCCGCACACCGTCCTCACCTCAAGCCAGGGGTCTCCAGCCCTCGGGCTGTGGACCAGTACCGGTCCGTGGCCCCTTAGGAACCGGGCCGCACAGCAGGAGGTGAGCGGCAGGTGAGCAGGTGAAGCTTCATCTGTATCCGCAGCCGCTCCCCAGCGCCAGCATCACCGCCTCAGCTCCACCTCAGATCATCAGGCATTAGATTCTTATAGGAGCACTGGTCCCTGGTGTCACAAAGGCTGGGGACCACTGCCTAAGACATGGCGGCTTCACCTCCCCCCACCAGTCCGGTCATCCAGGCCAGAGAAGTTGGCGTTATCCTCGGCCCATTTCCCTCAGGCCCACGTCTCATATTCCTCAGCGTGTCTTGCTGGCTCAGCTTGAAAGTGTATCTAGAATTTGAGCTCACAAGCCGCACGGCTGCCCTTGGCCCGAGTCACTGACACCCCTCGATTGTATGGTGCCCATGGTTTCCTGGCCGGTCTCCGGGTCTGCCTGTCCCCATCCTACCCCGTGCCACGTCTGCTCTCGGCGCGGCAGCCAGAGGTGCCCTGGGAGCACGGTCTGTGCTCAGAGCCACCCGTGGTCACTGGCAGAGCGAGCCAGTGACCGGGGGGCCCGAGGGCCTGGACCTGCCCCTCCAGCTCCGCCTCTTGCCTCACCGGTCTCACTCCCCCTGGAAAGCGCCTCGAGCCCCACGGCCTCTACATTGCTCCCCACATGGCTGCACGGTCTCCCGTCTTTGGGGTTCTGCTCACTCGCCGTCTCGGGGGACCCCGTGTTTAAATCGCCCAGCCCTCGTCCGTGCCGTTTTCCGGCGCGTCTTCTGCACTGTGGGTCGCTCGCTCACTCAGTGAGCTGGGCAGTAGGTACAGGTACCACACGGACGTGGCGGAACTGTGGGGGCGGCCGCCGGAGCACGGGGTTCGGGGCGGGGGGCGGAGGCCTCGGCTGCCCGGGGATGGGGAGGGCTGTGGGTGAGCACAGGGAGAGGGTGGTGTGTCCCCCGCCCAGCACTTCCTCGCCTTTGTTCCCCGCAGTGCCCAGGGGAGCCAGACCCTGGGTGTGGGACCCTCCCCAGCAGAGCCTGCTCTGTGCCTGCCTTCTGTCCGGCCCGCAAGGGACTCGGCTCCTGAGGGCCGCTGTCCTTACCTGAGACGCCCCCCTACACACACATACCGAGACCCTCCCCGAGGGTCGTGTGGAGTCGGTGCTCACCGGGTTTGCCTTTCATCACGGTTGGCTGTCCCCTGTGCAGGAGAGCAAAGTGGACAGCTGCTTTTGAACTTGCCTAAAACCTGGTCTGCTACTCACATCCTATTTACCAGGCGGCTGGGACTTAAAGAGAAAATCGTCCTTGTTTTGACAAGATGAGAACATTGAAATTACAGCATCCCGCAGGAGCAGACTGAGCCTCCTGTCGGCTGGGACCTGCCCTCTTCACGCCTCCCCCCACCGCATCGCCTCCCCCGCCCCCACCAACGATGGCCTCCCCCTTACCTTCCTTCCTCCCCCTGCCTCATACACTGACAGCCTCCCCCTCCTCCCCCCCCCTCCCCCCCATTGATGCCATTGCCTTCTCTCCTTCCTACCTCCTCCCCCATTTCCCCCCTGACATACCCCGTCTCTCGCAGGCCGAGCCCGAGGGCTTCTCCCGTTTCCACTTGTACGTCTGTGCCGCGTTCCTCGTGAGGTGGCGGAAGGAAATACTAGAGGAAAGAGACTTCCAGGTAAGGGGGTGCTTTTCGGGGCCCCGGGCCCGGCCCTCTGCGTGGGGAGGTGCTGCCCCCGGCTCACGGGGTCGTTGGGAAGGGCTGGGGGATGGCAGCTGTGTCACCGCCGACCTGCCGGGCAGGCCGGCCGTGGTCCCGTGGCCCGCAGGCGTCAGCGTGCCCCAGACGGGCGTCCGGGAGGGACCGCCCTGGGCCGGCCCGTGTGTGTCGTCAGCAGCGTGGTCTGGAGGCCTTGGCGTGCTGCACACGGGAGGGTCATCGTTGTCCAGAAGTCGCTCTGGAGTGAGTGCCAAGGCCGGCAGCCCTGGGCCCCTCACGCCTGACACGTGGCAGATGACAAATGGTGTGCAAGTTTTAGATGGGTACAGAGACGAGTACACAAGTGAGTGAACT
>NW_024342469.1:2019833-2021390 GCF_902729225.1 Pteropus medius | reverse complement strand
CTTTGCCACTCTGCCCCCCATTTCTCCCACCTGCCCCCCCGCCCCCCAGATAGGACCAGTGCTGCCGTAGGGTCCCCTGCCCACAGGGGCTACATCGGACCAGATACACATTGACCACGGGGGCTGCAGCGAAGGGGCCGGAGCAGGGCCGTGACCCCTGGGCTGGGGGACAGGCGGCAGGGCAGCCTGGGGCATGAGGGCACCCAGCGGGTCTGGGGACGTGCGGCTGTGTGGTCAGTGCTGGCCCCTTCTGGCCCCGGCCCCGTGTGGGCCTCCCATCTCCCCGCCTGTCACACGTGAGCCCGTGTGAGGCTCACAGGCTCCGTGACAGCGTGCCCGCGGGCCGTGGAAGGGTCGGTGACGAGCCCCGGCTCTGTGACAGCGTGCCCGCGGGCCGTGGAAGGGTCGGTGACGAGCCGCGGCTCTGTGACAGCGTGCCCGCGGGCCGTGGAAGGGTCGGTGACGAGCCCCAGCTCTGTGACAGCGTGCCCGCGGGCTGTGGAAGGGTCGGTGACGAGCCCCGGCTCTGTGACAGCGTGCCCGCGGGCCGTGGAAGGGTTGGTGACGAGCCCCACCCTCGGGCAGCCCGCCGTGTTTATTGCTTTTTAAGAGAAAAGCGAGTTCGCTGTTCGACTGGAGACCTTGCCCTGTCGTCATTGGTGTGACCTGGGCAGCTGGTTAAAACGTGTTGCCGGCCTTAGTCCTGCTCAGCTGCCTGGGGCTGATGGAGGCCGGGGACAGGCACAGCCCAGCGGCTGGCACCGCGACAGCTCCGAGGGCCTGCAGAGCCGTCCGAGCACCAGGGCGGGGACCCGCGGGACGGCTTCCCCTCTAAACTCGTTGGGGTGCTGGGCGGGAGCGTGTCACAGACAGTATCACGTGTCGTGGAGAAACCGAACCGAGTAGGGGAGGAAGTCGGAGAAAGCAGACGTTGGATGAAGAAGCTCTGGCGTCCCGGCGAGCACGGGGAATTGTGTTTGCAGTTGCGACATTTCAGGACAATGGTCCCGCCTCCGAGGAGACGGTGGTGGCTGCGGCCCAAAGCCGGGTCTCCGGCAGCAGGGCCGGGGGAGGCTCCGAAAGCCTCAGTCTTTGTGGAGCGGCAGTTTGCCCCGTGGGAAATAAAGTGTCGCTCTCACTCATTTCCATGGGAACGGACCATTCTCCCAGGAGTCTGTCTTCCCAGAAGACGGGCAGGGACTCCGGTGTGTGGAGGGCCCAGTGGGCAGTTGTGGGGAGGGGCCGGCGGGCTCCCCTTGGTCCCCAGGGCACAGGCTGGAGGTTGGGGTGCTGCCTCCCCCGTGCACCCTGGTTTGCGACTCGTCCAGGCCGATGGTCTGCTGACGTCCCGTATGTGCACGCCCCTGGGGGTCTGCGGGGGCCGCGGTATCTCTGGGCCCTGGGCCTTCGGGGGTGGGCTGTCATGTGTTTCCGGGTGCTGGTGCCCAGGGGCGCTGCACTTCCCCTTGAGGACTTGTCCCCCATCCCCCCCGCCCACGAAGGGTTCTCAGGCCCACAGGACCCCGGGATCCCCGGTCTGCTGAGGTCCGAGCTTGG
>NW_024342469.1:2003735-2019697 GCF_902729225.1 Pteropus medius | reverse complement strand
GTGGTTTCCGTGTGTGTCCGTCTGTCTGTCACTGTCCTTAGAGAGAGCGGGGGGGCTGGGCTGCCGCCCCCTCAGCCCCCGGCACAGCGCCTGTCCCGAGGAGATGCCAAAGTGGACGTCAGTCCAGCACGGAATTATTTATTTATTAACAGGAGAGGCGGCACTCAGAAAAACAAAATTAGAATCTAATTTCACTTGTGGTATAAATACAGATGTCCTTAATTCAATGCCAGCAAATTTAATCGGTTAATATATTAAATAAGCTTGTTCCAGACAAATGTTTTTTACCCCAGGAATCCTGAATTGGTCTATGATTTATAAATCTGTTTGCGTCGCACCCCCTTCCCCCTGCAGGGCATCGTAGAGGGGCTCACTGGCCTTGCGGACGGTCTTACCTGTGTGTGAGATTTGTCGCCGTGACAGCTGAGGCAGTGACGGGGAGGTTGCCCAGAGAGTCAGAAACCCTTTGCACAAGGTGGGGACGCCCGACCCCAAGTGAGCAAACGAGAGCGGGCAGACGGACGTGGGCGTGTGAGACTCGGCTTGGAAGGGGACGAGAGCGAGACACAGTGTCCCCTGAGCATCTGGGGACACGAGCTCACCTTCCCTTTTATTTGGGGCTTCACAAAGATTTAGATCACTTGTATGATGGAAACGCCCGCAGTAGAACGTTGACTTGAGACGGCCTGAGCCCAGGTGCCTAACTCAGGGGAGAGCCAGCCGTCCCGCGCGTGACGCCGTCGAAGCACGGCCCCGAAGCTGGTCTGTGCGTCTGACACGTCGTAAAATTAAAAGGCTGGTGAAAAACACGAAAATGCTCCTTCAAAAACAGGATCAAAACCTACTTTATGTTTTTAACGTACAAAGAAGGCACACGAATAACTCATTTAAAAAAGGCCTCATGGAAAATGGATGAAGGGCATGAGGACAGCCAGACAGTCCGCAGAAGGTTCCTGCAGCAGCCCGGCAGACGTGACTGTGTCATCAGTCACTAAAGCACGGAAAATTAGAACAGGTGCCAGCATCCAGTTAGCAGTGCCCTAAAAACGCTCTTCCTTCAAACTGGAGGACTCGGCACGAGACAGGCCGTCCCGTCACCCCCGCGGGGTGCGATGCGGCCCCTCCTTTCTGGGGCGCCGTTCGTTTCTGTCGGGAGCCTCGCCTTTGGTGCGGTAAGTCCCCTCGTCATAATTAAGGGAAAACAAGCTGTCAGCAGCCTCAGCCTGCAGGCTTCGGAGAGCGTTCTCCGCGATTGCGGGGCATCGGGGTGGGAATCCGTGGCGACTCCCAAAGTCACGTCTTCAGATGAGAAACCGATGCCAGGAAACGCTCTCCGTGCACGTATGTGTGCGGGAAAAGCGTGCTCTGAGATACACGCACCTACACGCCTACGCACGCGTGAGCGCAGGTACAGCTCTGTACTCGTGAAGCATGCGCGTACACGTGGGCAGTGCGTGTAAAGCGCTCCTGTGACCTCCGTGCGTGCGTGCAAGATGCGCACGTGCGTGGATGCATAGTGACCCACGTGCATGTAACACACGATCGACACGTATCCACACACACAGAAACACATGCATGTACCCGTGTACGGCATCGCACATACGCGTGTGTAAACGCCCGCGTGCACGCCTCTGCACACGGACAACGCCCCTAGTCTTCCCTGTGTTCCATGCGCAGCGAAAAGGCCGGACAGACCTCAGACCACCGTGCGTGAGCATCACTCGTCCTGGTCGGTGGAGTCGTGGAGTTTTGTGTTCTCGTCTGAGCGACTTTGCGTCCCCGCGTCCTCTCGGTCCGTGGAAGACGTGGCCCCTCCGCTCGCGTGAACTCTCACTCGGGGGAGGCGAGACCCCTCGTCCGGAGCCCGGCTCGGGGCAGCTGACCTTCTGGACGCCGGGGCAGTGTGCCCCCGTCCCGGGACCCCGCATGCTCCCAGGTGTCCCTCAGTTCACACGCACGTGTGCGTGCAGACCGCGTGCATGCACAGCCCCACGTCGTGTGGCCTTCAGGGCGAGAAGCAGGGCCTGCTCACGGGCGGGCCTCTGGTGCCTGCACACAGTGCAGGCCATGAGCGAGCCCGTCCTCGTCCTGAAAGCAGGCGTCAGGGCCGGTCAGGGCCGCCTGGAAGGGGCAAGCGGACGTGCACACGCATGTGCGCACACGCGCGCATGCACACACACATACACGTGCATCATGGAGGGGGCGAGTGGACGCGCACACAGACACACATGCAGCATGGAGGGGGCGAGTGGACACACGCACGCACACACACACGCACCCCGGCCTGGGAGCCACGCAGAGTGTTCGAGGCTGTCCCTTTGGCCAAGCCGCCCTGATGGACGTTCGTGACCCACTTGACCCACGCTCAGTCCAGACGCCTGCGTTTACTGTGTGGACCACGCTTCTTTCCTCCGTGCCCTCTGCGGGAGGGGTTGGGCGCCGGGCTTCAGGGTAACCGTGTGGGGCCGATGTGCAGACTGGGCTGGGTCTGGTGTGTGGCCGTCGAGCCTGCTCCCGGCTGGCCGCCCTCTTCCGGGCCCACATGGCCTCCCGGGGCCCCCAGCAGCCCCAGCCCTGCATCCAGCAGACCCCCTAAATGTGCCTCACCGCACTCTTCAGGGATCTTTGGTAAAGAAACAGGAAGGACATTAAAACAGTCTCAGGCATCTCTGAGTCACAGAGCCAGGAGGAAGGTGACAGAACTGCAGACCGAGCCTGACAGGGAGGCCTCAAAGCAAACACCCCTTAGGGGGCCTCTATCTGCTTGGTCCCTGGGCCCCTGAAGGTCCCTGCAGCTTGATTACCGTGAGGGGCAGAGGGAAGACAGACTCGGGGACACAGCTGGGGGTCTGGCGCCTCCAGGCTTCTCTCCCTCAGGGACCGCATGATTGGTGACCCCGCGACCTCAGCTTCCCCAGGAGGCCAGGACCGCCAGCAGGGCAGGGAAGTGTCCTCTTGGCCACCCCAGCACATTCCTGGAGCGCGGGCCACAGCCTCCCGTCCAGCACGGAGCGAGGAGGAAATGGAGGGCCGTGCCACTGCCCGGAGAGTCGGGGACACGGGGACCTGACTGCCTTGCTGGCTGCACCTGTAGGCCCAGCACCCAGGGCCGTCCGGATGCCCGGGGCCCGCACACCGCGGCACAGCCGATTGGCTCACGGCATCGTCCTGCCCGCTGGGTCGCAGCACTGGCCCCGGCGGGGCTTCGTGTCTGTCCGGCTGGACCCATTCTGTGACGCCGAGTGGCCTGAGATGGCTTAATGAGTCTGTGCAGGTTCACATTCATCCTGTGCTCACTGGAAGCAGCAAATGTCGGGAAATGCCAAAGTAAAGATCAATTGTCTCTTTATCAGTTCAAGACATTTTAAAGACAAAATGGGGTCATTTGAAAACAATGTTTAAGTGGATTGTTGTGTTCCTGTGGGTTGCTGCACGTAAGTGTGGGGTATGCTTGGGGATGGGGGTGGGGCGCGGTGTGCGTGGCTGTGTGGGGTGTTAGCTGCTCAACCCTATCTTGGACTGGAGCTCTGGGGACCCAGACTCCTGGCCTCCTGAGGTCTCATGTCACCATGGGACTCAGGAGTCTGAGCGTATCAGCCAGTGCTGGGCCTCCCAGCGGCTCAGAGGGCCGCAGGTGGGGGCCTGGGGGACAGAGAAGGACAGAGCCTGGCACTTGGCCGACCTCTCCGCCCTTCAGGTCCCAGGTCCCAGTGTCCAGGCAGGGCCTTCCCTGGCACGGCTCCTCCTGCGGAGGTGGCAGCGAGAGCATCTTCACCACGCCCTCCCGGGGGCCCGCGGACGCTCCCGGAGCCCTGTGCCTCCTCGTGCGGGGAGCTCTGTGCTGGGGCTTCCTCCGTATGAAGCTGTGCCCTTATCATGACAGTGGCAGTGGCATGTGCAGGTTCAGGTCATTTCTGGCCCGGGGGTGCGGCCGCAGAGTTTGACAGCAGCTGTCTTCTTGGGGTAAATGCGGGGGTGGAGAGAGCGGGGTGCGGGGTCGGGGTGAGCCGAGGCTGCACGGGCTCCGGCCTAGAGGGTCCCTGGGCCCAGGAGGAGCGACCCGTGCGCTCTGCGGCTTCGTCAGGGCCAAGGAAGCCCAGGCCTGCTCGTCCCCTTGCGTCACTTGCCAGGGTCGCCTGCTGGTGGCATTGCGGAGCGGCCGGACCTTGGGGGACCAGCCCCAGGCCGAGCTCAGCCCAGGTCCTGGGAAGCAGAGATGGCCAGTGGGGACGCCTCACCGGTGCAGCCCCAGGACGGACGAGTGACCCGGGCCCTCGGATCTTGCTGTTTAAAGTGCCAGCAGCCGGGGCGAGGACAGGGTGGGGGCGCAGGGCAGGGATGCAGGATGCGGGGCGGGTGCGGGGGTGCGGGGCAGGGTGGCACGTGCAGACACCCACCCTGGACCCGGCAGCGGTGGGGGAGGGAGGGTTCCAGGACACCTGGGCGCGGGCTCCTCGGCGTGGGGCCCACAGGGCTGGAGGGTGGCACGTGGCTTTCACAGGTGCTGGGCGCCCCTGGGTCGCGAGGTCTGTCCTCGCCTGCCCGCTCCGCCACCCCGAGTTCCTGGTCCCCTGGCGGAGGGGCGCCCCGGGGGTGGCCGTGGGCTGCGTGGTGGGTGCGGGAGGAGCAGGAGCTGGCTGTTCCGGCGCAGTCCCGTCCCCGCTGACCGACACAGGCCCTCGCCCGGGCCGTTCGCCCTCATCCTCTTCCCTGTCCCTTTAAGAAATGGACTCACCGGGCGACTTTTGAAGAAAAGGAAGGCGGCACGAGGCTGCAGAAAATCGATTTTGTCCCGTGACTGTCCTCAGACACATCTTGATTTTTATTAAATCATCTCTCTCTGTGATGGGTTTTGCTTTCTCCAGCGAACGAGCCGCTGGAGTCTGAGCCCGGTGGCCCAGGCCACGAGCGGTCACCTCAGACGCAGGCGCAGGCGCAGGCAAGCGCCAGGCCCAGGTGCTGCTCCGCGTTCAGGGCGCTCAGGTACTGGTGCAGGCGGCTCGCGCTTCACCATCTCACTCGGCAACACGAGTGACAAGCAAAGAGACGGGACAGTCGCCGGCGGGGGACGCACACTCCGCGCCAGCCGGGGGTCCCGCCCGTGCCCACGCGCCCCCACCGAGCGCAGCTGGGCGGCCCAGCCGGCCCCGGACGTCGCGTGGAGGGTCCGTCCGCTCTGTGTTTCGGGATCACCGCGATGAGCACGGTCCCCCCTTCGGAGGGCCTTCTCCGGCGTCTTGGCTGGTCCCCGTCACTGACGGTCTCGGCGTGAATAACGTCACAGAGGCTAAGGTTAGAGAGCAGGGACCTCGAGGTCCCAGGAGCCCACGGGTCACTGTGGCTAATCCGCTGTTTCCCTCTAGAACGTGGCGTTTCCGTTCATCATAGAAAATCGCACAGCCGCGGCTGGGGGCTGGCGGAGGTGGGGGGAGGCCCGAGGTCTCGCCCCGAGCCTGTGCTTGTAAAACTTTCTGAAAAAATTCTGTTAAAGCTATTCACGTACGTGTATGCTTCAGAAGACACAAAGTTTATGGAAAGCTTTTTACCAAACGAGGTGTTTTCTGCCTACTTTTCTCCTGTCTCGAGAGGCGACCGCTTTTAAGTTGTCGTCATTGTTTCTGGTTTTCATATTCATGTCTTTCTAAACTGCTGTTTCCCGGTTTTCTGGTTTTAAACAGTGCTTTTCTGGGGCAGAAAGGAAGGGAGACGTCTCCGCAGCCGGGGCCCGGGGCCCTGACCAGTGGCCGGCCCGCTGGCTTTGCGCCCGTGCTAGCATTCAGGCCAGTGCCCCGGGTGCGTGGTCACCCCCAGCTCGGTCAGCTCCCCGTCTTCCTTGCTGGTAACTGTGCTCTTAGTTTTCTACGAAACGTTCACTAATTCACCCCCCAACCATTTACCCACGTGGCGGGCCCCCCAGAAACCCTGTCACCCGTTTACCGACATGGCGGGCCCCCCAGAAACTCCTAAGCCCTTTACGCCATCGACATGGTGGGTCCCCAGAAAACCCTGTCACCTTAACATGGCATTTACCGATGGTGGGTCCCCAGAAACCCCGTCGCCGTTTACCGACATGGCCCGCTTACTGACGATCGCCGGTTACTGATGTGGCGGGCCCCAAGCTCGTCACCCATTTACCCGTGGCGGGTCCCCAGAAACCCGTCACCCGTTTACTGACGTGGCGCAGACCCCAAAGCCGCCCGTCGCTTATCGCCGTTTGACGTGGCAGGTCCCTTCAGAAGCCGTGGCCCGGTTGCCAGCCTGGCGTGGTGGGCCCCCCAGAAGCCCGTCGCCCGTTTACTGACGTGGCGGGCCCCCCAGAAGCCCAGCAGCCATCCTGCACTTGCCGTCCCCCTGGGCCCCGCTGCCGCAGCCTGTGTCCTTCCCTCCCACGGGGCCGCCCTCCCGCTGCCCCTGTGTCCCCGCCTGTGGCCGGGCCGCCCTCCAGGGCCTCCGTGCGCAGAGGGGCTGGGACGCTGTGTGTGGGGCCTGCGTCTCTCTCTCTCCGCGAGGCCTCGGGCTGTCGCCAGCTCCCTCCTCGGCCCAGGGCTGCCGCTGGGCAGCACAGACCACCAGACGCTGTCGTCCGTCCTCCTGCCTGTGGCGTCAGCAGCGAGTCTTCCATCCTCCCGGAGCGTGGGGCCGGCCCGGTCTGGGGGTCGCCAGGTCTCCGCCCCGAGAGTCCCCCTAAGCTGCGGGCTCCCGCCCGCTTCTTCCCCTGGATGCCCGTCGGAGGGATCAGGGCGGCCGCATGTCTGACCCGCCCTGAGCTCCAGCCGCTCTGTTTCCGTCTGTCTGTCACGGCAGGGGATTCGAACAGACGAGGAGCTTTCGGAAGCGCAGGTCCCAGCCCTCGGCCCTGGGAGGCCTGAGCCGGGTGACGCGGAGGCTCCGCCACGCGGGGTCTGCAGCTGCCCAGCTGGCTCCCTCTGGCCGCGGTCCTCTGGTGGCGCCGTAACCTCGGGTCCCTGGGGGTGGGGTGTGTCCTCGGCGGGTGGAGCCCGGCTCCTTCCAGTGAGGACATGCGGGAGAATCTGTGTCTGGGACGCCGCTTGATCTCACTGGCGCGTTTTAAGGTGACGCAGACCGAGGGATGTATTGCAGTGGGAACCCAGGCCTTGCCCCGCCGGGCGGACATGGAGTCCACTCGGAGATGCCGGCCTCACGCGGGCTGGCGTGGCTGTGGCCTCGGCTGGGACAGCCGTGTGTGCTCTGAGACTTGAAAGAAAATGGGCTCCAGGAAGGGGGGTCAGCAGGTGTTTAGGTGATGTCCATAAAAAGGAACATCCTGTCCACTTCATTAACTGTGCAGCTTCACGTTCATATAAGTTTGAGGGTATTTGATCCTGAGTCGTGGCTTAGAATTCGTCACTTCACAGCAGGTCCCAGCTACCCGCAGGGACTTAGAAATCGTAGCCACTTTTAAGTTAAGCCAATTAACTTGGCAGCTAAATAATTTTAAAACAAAATTATAAACATTCTTCCGTTTTTATAAGAAAAAATGCATCTGACGCGGAGCATGGCTGCATTTTAGCGCCCTCGTTGTGTGGGCTGCAGCCTCTGGAAGAGCTTGGGACGAGGAACGAGTGGGCCGTGAGCCGGCCTGCCGAGGAGGGCTTGGGGTGCCTGGCGTGCCGCAGGGAGGGGCCCCCGAGCCTGAGGGCAAGACTGACTCCCAGAATCCACCTGGGTAGCTAGCAAGGGCACCTGCAGTTCAGGTTGTGCTTTTCGCTGTCAGGTGAACCCGGCCGGGAAGCAGAGTCGCCGCATTGCTGGGGGGCAGCTGTGGGTCCTCCGTCTCCCCAGCCTGCTCGGGGGCCTCTGCCGGCAGCTCTGCTCTGGCCGCAGGAGCCCATGGGCAGCACGGGCTGTGGCGGGGACTCCGCGGTGCGCCCCTTCCTTGCACGAATGGCGCGTGATGTTTCGGCGGTCGGCAGCGGCTTCAGGCCGGCTGCGCTGTCCGTGTACCCTGGGCGCCGTCGCGGGCTCCGGATGTCCTTCCCTGGGTCGGCTGGGCAACCGAAGATGCCACCTCCCTCCCCCACCCCCCTCCTCCCTCCCGTCTGCCCCCCTCCCCCGCCCTTCTGTAAAAGAGGGGTTCGCCTCGCCTGGCTGGCGGAGGGGGATGTTTTACCCCAGGACTCAGCTCTGTCCCTCGGGGCCTGGACCGCCTCCCCCAGGCACAGCCCGGTGCTTCCAGACCTTTCTGGGCGGAGCCTCCCCGGAATACACCTGCCCGCAGGTGAGGTGAAGGGCAGTGAAAGCTCTGGGTTTTGCCAGCGTCTCTCCTTTGCTCACTTCTGCCGGTGAGTTAGTTTTGTCATTAGAGAAAAAATTATACCCGCCATTCAAATCATTAATTGAAAGGCCCTTATTATCTCATTAATGGTGTTTGATATCTCAGGCAGATAGACTTGGTGAAGCTCATCTGTTCGGTCCCCAAAGAAAGGTAATTACATCTCAGGCCTGATTAGAACGTCTCCCTCTCGGCCGCCTCGCATTCCGTCCTGCAGCCTTTCGCGGACGCCGGAACCAATCTAGTCCGGAGATAAAATTCCACGGGCCCGAGGGGCAGGCCCTTCCTCCCCGCCAAACGCACTTGGCCAAGGGTGCGGGAAGGTGTGCCTGCTGGGACACTGGTGGCGGACCTCCCCGGGGCGTCCCCCGCCCCCCCCAGGCGCCCTCATCCACGCCCCCTCCCTTGCGTGCCCTCCTGCGGGGCAGGTCTGATTCAGGGACGGGCCGAGGTGCACCCACAGGCTCCCGGACATGGGCTACAGAGCAGAGGTGTCTTAGGTGAACCCGGACGAAGGGCCAGACGGAGACACGCCGGGAGAGCCCTGTCCCCAGGGGCTGTGTCCTCCCACCGAGCGGTGGACCTTTGTGGCAGGGAGCCCCGTGCCCCGTGGTGGAGCTGTCCACTCTGTATTCTCTGCTCGTGTACCCACAGCCTGGTGTCCGATGTGGCCACAGAGCCCCCCAGGCCCCTGAGCTGTCTCGGGAGGGAGCCTGACCTGGCCCTTCAGTACGGGTCACTGAGCGCGTGCTGCGTGCCGCCGTCCGGGGTGGGCAGATCCGCTGGGGACGCGGGCCCGGCCAGGCGGGAGCTGGCAGAGCCGAGGGCCGGGGCGGTGGCAGGGGGAGCCTCGTGTGGCCCTGAGGTTCTCACGTGTCCACTTCAGGGGAAAATGAGGCTCGGCAGAGTGAAAGGACCAGAAGCCACACTGCCAGCCGGGGTCCAGCAGGGCCGGGGCTCCTAGCGCCCTGCAGCGCCTGCTGCCCACCTGTCCCTCAGCCCCCGCCCCGGGTCCCCACGGCCCTGTCCTGGGTCTTTCCTGCGGAGACTCGGTGCAGTGGCGGGAGGCCTTGGTAGGGAGGTGAGGCTGTGACGTGCCGCCTCGCACTCAGAGCCTCGGGCCCCGGATACAAAGAGCCGAGGCCACTCGAAAGTCCTGGCTGGAACCCACGGCCACCCCGCCCGTGTGACCCTGTGGGGCCACTCGGCCCCCTACCCCTGTACCAGGACTTCGAGGAGCCCAGAGAGCGCGAGGGAGCAGGCACCTGTGGGAGTGGCTGCTGGCGTCCGGCTGACCTCGGGCCCTCGGCAGTGGGAACGGCCGTTGTCCAGATCAGGGGACAGCGAATGGCACAGTAGCCCCCTCCTGCCAGAGTCCCCCAGACCTGGATCCCTGTCAGGCGCCCCAGCTGGCCTGGTGTCACCGCAGATCAGCTCTCGGTGCCGCCCACGCTCCTGTCCAGTGTGAAGGGAGCAGATGGCCCGGGGGTCACGCCGCGTCCTCGGCCCTGGTGCCGGCACAAACTCAGAGTCGTGAGGTCGAGGCAGTGTTGGGGCCGCCCCGCCATCCATCTTCAGTCCAGAAAGCCCCCGATCTGTACCGAGTGTTCCTTTCGTCCCCCTGATTAGCCTGAGGATTTTCAGGACAAACGCGATGGGATTTCTCAATCCAATTTTGGGGTGTTTGTTTTGTGAGGTGAAGCGCACGGATGTTTCAGTTTCTGATGCAAAGACGTTCGCTCTCCTCACTGTGTGTCTGACTCTCCGCTGGGCCAGAGCGGGGCCAGTCCAGCGGCCAGGACACCGGCGCCAGCAGACATGCCGGCTGGACAGGCGGTGGCCAGGCCCGCTGTCACAGCACACAGACGGACGCTTGCCGCCCCCGTCAGGGAGCTGAGGACCCCCACCGCACCCCATCTATGCTTCTCCAGTGGGTGGCCTTTCCCAGGGCCCCGACTGACTTCGGGGGAAGCTGGGGTGCCTCTGCCTTAAGTCCCTCTGTGCCCCAAAGCAAGGACCCCTTCCGCTAGGTACCTGCATCACAGCCCTGACGAGACTGCGTCCTCTTCGGGCTCAGCGTCCCCACCTGGAGGAGAGGGTACCAGCACCCCCCCAGGGCTGTCACTAAAGTGGGGGCAGCACAGGTGCTCCGTGGCCTGTCACCATCAGAGTCACCGTCACCTAACAGGATTCCTGGTCTCCTGTCATTCAGAGGCTTGGGGACCCCGGAGGTAACACGCATGAACCCACCATCCTAGTCAAGCACTCCTGAAGGTGGAGCTTCTTGGGGTCACGTCCCAGAGGTACGGCCTGTGGAGGTGGCAGCGAACGCCCCTAACGCAGCCCACTGCTCGCCGCGTGCTCTGTGTTCCGGCTCGGGACACAGTCCCACCCTGCGCGCACCCTCGTGGGGCAGAGTGTCAGGCAGTGGACGGCGGCTGCCTGCAGCTGGGTGCGGAGTCGGCCCGTGTTTCTGGAGAAGCGGCGGGCACCATGTGTCTGCAGCCCCCCAGGTCCCTGCCTGGCACGCTGCGGGTGCCGCCTCCCCGGGTCCGGGCTGGCGCGCCCCTGGGGAGCCGCCTCAGGCGGCCGTCCGCGCGTCAGTGGACAGCTCCGTGCTCCCCCTGCAGCCGCTGGGCCGTGTGGGGCGGAGGCCACCGGGGGGAGCATCCAGGCGCTGCGTGTGGCCCCGCCTCCCACACACCTCCGGCACGGTTTGCCCAGGTGTGAGCTCCGGGCTGGGCGGCCCCGATCCCTGTCACCCTGTACAGAGGGCCCTGGGGGCGCCCAGCGCCTGTTCCCCACCGTTCCCAGGGGTCTTGGGGCGCCTGCATTGGCCCCGTCTCTGCGCTGTGCAGGTGGGGGGTGGGAGGGGACGGCCCCACGCGATGCCTGAGTTCCATGCCCCCAGGTAACCCTGTCGTGACCAACCTGACTCCCGCCGGAGCAGGCCCGCCAGGCGCGACCCTGGCGCAGAGTCCCACGACGCGACACGTCGCCCCTCTCGATTAGAACCTCCCTCCCAAGCACCTGCCGTGACTGCACGCACTGTCTGCCGCATTAACGTCTTTTCCTGCTCGTTATCGGGTGACACCTCTGTCACTCCGGAGGTGGTAGCTGCGAGCCGTGATGACACCCCAGGTGCAGCCCCGCGATTCCTAACGCGATTTCCCGTCCGCGGGAGCAGGGGAAACGATTTGGAGCAGGAATCGAGGCGTTCGTATGTAGAAATCAGTTGAAAAAGCCAGATTGCTCAGTCTGTGAACGGTGTGCTGGTCGCTGCCCCTTGCTGGGCGGCCCGGTGGCCGTACTTGTTTTAAGCTGGAGGAGCATGGGGGGGGTCTGTTTCAGAAGTGGCCGTCCCCCCCGACACGCTCCGTGCATGGTCAGGCCTGGGGCTGTGTCTGTCCTGCTCCGCCCCGCCGCAGCCCCTGGTGGCCGGTGAATGTGCGTGGCTCGGGCCGCGCTGGGGGCCCCTGGTCGCTGCTCCAGGCACGGGCCTGGGGCAGGCCACTTGCCGTGTGGTTCTCCGTGCCGAGGTGCCTCATCAGTCGGTGATAACTCAGCTCCCCTGAAGAACGTGTCCCCTCCCTGGTCAGCCAGCGGGCAGCCTTGGTGCTGAGCTGGAGGGGCCTGGGATCAGACTCCAGCACTGGGGTTCGAGCCAGCTCCGTCACTTGTTAGTGTGTGGCCTCGATCAGATCACCTCGTCCTCACGGTCCCCGTCGCCAAAGCGAGAGGATCAGGCCTCCGCCTCCCTACGAGCCACCCCGCCTGCCGTGTCTCCTGCGGAGTGTGCCGCGCTCGCTCAGGCACGGTCTCCTCCTTGAGACAGCTCTGTCCGGGGGGAGGGGAGGTTGTCCCCAAACCTGGGCTTCAGAGGGATTGACCAGGGCCACACAACTGCCCTGACCCGAGGCGGGTCTAGCTCCATACTCGGGCTCTGGACCGCCCCTGGCCCAAATGCTGGACACATGCCTTAGGAGGTCCCTCCAGCCACCCCCGTCGGAAGTGGGGCCCCGATGCCGTCAGCAGCGCCAGGCCAGATGAGGCCTTGAGCAGACGCCTCCTCCAGGCGCCCGACCTTCCCTCCGCTGCTCGCGTTGGGCTGTGGGGGTCTCTCTGAAAACCTGCTGTTTTCCCGGGAGGGGAGGGAGGGCATTGGCAGGCACAGGACGGGGTGGTGGCAGCGTGGGCGCCTCAGTGGTCAGTGGGTGGTGGGGGGACGCGCCTGCCGTGAGAGGCTTCAAACGTCTTGAGCCGGAGCAGAGGCGGCGAGGTGTGTAAGCCAAGACGCGAAATCAAGGGGTAAGGGGATGGGGACGCAGGTGGCTGTGACCTTGGCTCCAGGGGACATCCCCCGGGGAGGTGCTGGGCCCGTGGCGTAGGGAGGCCTGGCAGAGGGAAGGGTCACCAGGGACACTGGAAAGGCGGCCAGGGTGACGGGAGGTGAGCTTCAGGCAAGGGCCTGGGGGGGTCTCAGGAGTGGGGAGGCACTGGGGACCCGTGAGACATGAGCTGGACCAGATGTGGGGAGCCATGGGCACCCCAAGCCGACCAGAGCCCCCCACCCCTGGCCGAGACTGGCTGTCCTGCCCCCAGGACGTGGGGACCTGGGGGACAGCCCATTCCTTTGTTCCCACCCACTACTGTGCGGAGCTGCGGAGCGCGTGGGGTGCAGCCCCTTCAGATGGGGGTGAGGGCTGCTGCAGCCAGGCCGCCCCCTGCCCACCCTGCTCCGCGGCCCTCCCGCAGAGTCCTCCGAGGCCGGAGCAGACCCTGCCCCTCCCCATCGGCCTGCGAGCGTGGCCGGGCCTCCCTCCTGTCAGAGGCGTCCTTCCCGCCAGCCCCCGCGCAGGACAGTGTCCCCACAGCTCCCCGTTTGTGACCAGCCAACGGCCGCGAGTCCGCGAAGCAGGAAGGTCTCTGTAGGACAGCGCCGACTAATGGCCGGGCCGGGATTTAAAACGTCCCCCCGCCGTGGGGCGCGGAGATACGCGGGGCCCGCCCCGCGGGGCACCCACGACCGGCCTGTGTTTCCGGTGCCCACGGGTGTTTTCCTCCTCAGAATTTCTCTTTGGGAAAGAAACACGAAATTAATTACAAGGACAGCATGCCGCCCTGGGCGTCAGAGCCCCGTAGACGATCGCTCGAGCGCGGTGTCACCTTCTGCTTCTGCTTTCGCGAGGGCTGTCACCAGCGAGGTGTCCAGCCCTGCAGCTGGCCGTCCGTCCCAGCCAGCTGTCACTGTCTATTTTTAGCCCTGGTCTGTCCAGAGTCTGACAAGATTTTCAAACTACTAACTGGATCATGAAGGGAGTCAGCTGTCGCGCAGGGGACGGCCTGGGAGGTGGGGAACAGCCCCGGGGGACCAGGGCACCAGCCCCCAGCCCCTCCCGGAGTGACCTGGGGGCAGCACCGCAGCCACCACACGGGGAGCAGGTCTGCGTCTCAGGTGCGGAGCCCCTCCCCTGGGGCCAGCCTGGCAGGGACTCGGGGTCAGAGCCCCACGCAAGCTCCACCCAGGGGGAGCAGCGGGCGGCATGGACCGACCTGTGCGTGCGGGCACTTCTGCCCGCGTCCACCAGCCGCACTCTGTTCTCTGGTCCGCGGGCTGCAAGGGCGTCAGGCGTGAGGACAGGTTACGTAGACCCACGAGGACGAGCCTCCGCAGGCCGTTTGCCCAGATGCCGAGGACGGGGACAAGGGCGGTTCACCGGGGCACCCCAGCCCACGCCCCGCGGTGGCGCCTCAGCCCTGCCCCGTGGGTGAGATGCTGCGGCTGGGGTCTCCCGCGAGTCCCCTCGCCTTCCGTTCGCGGGGGCCGGGCCCGGCTGGGACCAGGGCCAAGCACTGCCACCCCACGCCCCTCCGGCCTCCGGGGACAGCTCCCCACCCCGCCCGGCACCTCTGCCTTCTGTCGTTGACGTTGCTGTCCCTGGAACCAGAGAGCAGGTGGCTCTGTGTGGCCCGGGTCCCTTCAGCCATACGGGCGCAGCACGGGACTCCTGGGGACGTCCTGGGGAGGCTTGTCCTGGAGAACTCCCCTCGTAAAGAAACAAGTCACCCTCATTTGTCTCTGGATCAAGGTGGGGGCTCTTTGTCAGAAAAACAAAATGGAAGCAAAGTGGGGAGCGAGGCCAGGGAGGGCCAGGGAAGGGCGGCCGCAGCCCCGGGGAGGCCCCGAGCTGGCTTCTCACAGCAGGCCAGAGCCAGCTCTGCAGTGGCCGGACTCGGGGACGCGGGAGGGGCAGGGCAGGAAGCTGAGAGTGGCTCCCAGGTGGCACTGTGGGCGCCAGCCCCCGTCCCCCACGCAGACGGCCACGGGGCTCCTGTCCCCTGTCCCCCACGCAGACGGCCACGGGGCTCCTGTCCCCTGTCCCCCATGAGCGACCACGGGGCTCCTGTCCCCTGTCCCCGCGCCAGGCGACCCACGGGGCTCCCTGTCCCCCCGCAGACTGGGCCATGGGAATCGTCCCCTCGTCTCTGCGCCCGGACGACCCGCGGTCCTGTCCTGTCCCCTGTGACCGCTTGGGGCTCGCGGTCACTGATCGCGCCGGATGTGCCGAGGAATCACCGGTCTGTCTATGGCGACCGCGGGCTCCTGTCCTGTCGCGCCGGGCGTTACGCGGTCGTCGCGTTAGCGGTCCTGTCTGCGCCGGACAATGCCAGCACAGGCGGCTGCGGTGCAGGCGCCCGCGACCGGGCCGAGGAGGGCCGGCATGGCTGTCACAGCCGCTCCCCGTCCCAGGCCGGGTGTTTCCTCCGCTCGCTCGCACACCCAGGCAGCTGAGAGCGAGGCCGGTGGCCTGGACGCGGGCGCAGGCTCTGGGCGGCTCGAGCAGGCAGCCAGGAGCAGAGCGTGAGCAGTGGCGAGTTCTCGATTTCCGGTTGTCTCTGCCCCATCATGAGCCTCAGGGTGGCCCCACCTCTTGTCACTTCGTGGGGCCCTGGGAGGCGGGTCCTTGGTAGTGGCCATGCCCAGTGGGGCCTCATGGCCAGGCCCTCGCTCTGCTCCTCGCGGGCTTCGTGCAGCCTGGTGGCACAGGCGTGCCGGACACTGTCGTCTAGGGCTGCGGGTGTCCGTGTGCCTGGGCCATGGCCCACGAGCTGACGTCATCTGCAGCCCTGAGCCCTGGCCTGTTTCTAAGTGTCGAAAAAGAGTCATTTCTGTTGGAGTCACAGCACGAGAATCAGTCATGATGGCAGCCGACAGCCCGGTCCCCTCCAGGAAGGTGGCCTCATCCTCTTAAGTGGTGACGCTCCAAGATCCCAGCTTTCCTTGCTTGTGGCAGCCAGTGCCAGCCAGGGAACAAGCAGGGCCTGCCCCCCGCCTGCTCCCTCCCCAGGCCTGGGTGACCTCGCAGACGAGTCTGAGTCTGAGGGAGCCCCCCGCAGGGAGGCGGCGCAGCAGCGAGAACCTCGGGCAGGAGCACAGGCCCTGAGAGCGCGGCATGGTGCAGCCCCGCGCCCACGCCCCGCGGCCCCCGCCTGTCACCGTCACCCCAGGCCTGGGTGCACCCACGCCCCGCGGCCCCCGCCTGTCACCGTCACCCCAGGCCTGGGTGCACCCACGCCCCGCGGCCCCCGCCTGTCACCGTCACCCCAGGCCTGGGTGCACCCACGCCCCGCGGCCCCCGCCTGTCACCGTCACCCCAGGCCTGGGTGC
>NW_024342469.1:1975968-2003724 GCF_902729225.1 Pteropus medius | reverse complement strand
TAGAGAAAAAATTATACCCGCCATTCAAATCATTAATTGAAAGACCCTTATTATCTCATTAATGGTGTTTGATATCTCAGGCAGATAGACTTGGTGAAGCTCATCTGTTCGGTCCCCAAAGAAAGGTAATTACATCTCAGGCCTGATTAGAACGTCTCCCTCTCGGCCGCCTCGCATTCCGTCCTGCAGCCTTTCGCGGACGCCGGAACCAATCTAGTCCGGAGATAAAATTCCACGGGCCCGAGGGGCAGGCCCTTCCTCCCCGCCAAACGCACTTGGCCAAGGGTGCGGGAAGGTGTGCCTGCTGGGACACTGGTGGCGGACCTCCCCGGGGCGTCCCCCGCCCCCCCCAGGCGCCCTCATCCACGCCCCCTCCCTTGCGTGCCCTCCTGCGGGGCAGGTCTGATTCAGGGACGGGCCGAGGTGCACCCACAGGCTCCCGGACATGGGCTACAGAGCAGAGGTGTCTTAGGTGAACCCGGACGAAGGGCCAGACGGAGACACGCCGGGAGAGCCCTGTCCCCAGGGGCTGTGTCCTCCCACCGAGCGGTGGACCTTTGTGGCAGGGAGCCCCGTGCCCCGTGGTGGAGCTGTCCACTCTGTATTCTCTGCTCGTGTACCCACAGCCTGGTGTCCGATGTGGCCACAGAGCCCCCCAGGCCCCTGAGCTGTCTCGGGAGGGAGCCTGACCTGGCCCTTCAGTACGGGTCACTGAGCGCGTGCTGCGTGCCGCCGTCCGGGGTGGGCAGATCCGCTGGGGACGCGGGCCCGGCCAGGCGGGAGCTGGCAGAGCCGAGGGCCGGGGCGGTGGCAGGGGGAGCCTCGTGTGGCCCTGAGGTTCTCACGTGTCCACTTCAGGGGAAAATGAGGCTCGGCAGAGTGAAAGGACCAGAAGCCACACTGCCAGCCGGGGTCCAGCAGGGCCGGGGCTCCTAGCGCCCTGCAGCGCCTGCTGCCCACCTGTCCCTCAGCCCCCGCCCCGGGTCCCCACGGCCCTGTCCTGGGTCTTTCCTGCGGAGACTCGGTGCAGTGGCGGGAGGCCTTGGTAGGGAGGTGAGGCTGTGACGTGCCGCCTCGCACTCAGAGCCTCGGGCCCCGGATACAAAGAGCCGAGGCCACTCGAAAGTCCTGGCTGGAACCCACGGCCACCCCGCCCGTGTGACCCTGTGGGGCCACTCGGCCCCCTACCCCTGTACCAGGACTTCGAGGAGCCCAGAGAGCGCGAGGGAGCAGGCACCTGTGGGAGTGGCTGCTGGCGTCCGGCTGACCTCGGGCCCTCGGCAGTGGGAACGGCCGTTGTCCAGATCAGGGGACAGCGAATGGCACAGTAGCCCCCTCCTGCCAGAGTCCCCCAGACCTGGATCCCCGTCAGGCGCCCCAGCTGGCCTGGTGTCACCGCAGATCAGCTCTCGGTGCCGCCCACGCTCCTGTCCAGTGTGAAGGGAGCAGATGGCCCGGGGGTCACGCCTCATCCTCGGCCCTGGTGCCGGCACAAACTCAGAGTCGTGAGGTCGAGGCAGTGTTGGGGCCGCCCCGCCATCCATCTTCAGTCCAGAAAGCCCCCGATCTGTACCGAGTGTTCCTTTCGTCCCCCTGATTAGCCTGAGGATTTTCAGGACAAACGCGATGGGATTTCTCAATCCAATTTTGGGGTGTTTGTTTTGTGAGGTGAAGCGCACGGATGTTTCAGTTTCTGATGCAAAGACGTTCGCTCTCCTCACTGTGTGTCTGACTCTCCGCTGGGCCAGAGCGGGGCCAGTCCAGCGGCCAGGACACCGGCGCCAGCAGACATGCCGGCTGGACAGGCGGTGGCCAGGCCCGCTGTCACAGCACACAGACGGACGCTTGCCGCCCCCGTCAGGGAGCTGAGGACCCCCACCGCACCCCATCTATGCTTCTCCAGTGGGTGGCCTTTCCCAGGGCCCCGACTGACTTCGGGGGAAGCTGGGGTGCCTCTGCCTTAAGTCCCTCTGTGCCCCAAAGCAAGGACCCCTTCCGCTAGGTACCTGCATCACAGCCCTGACCAGACTGCGTCCTCTTCGGGCTCAGCGTCCCCACCTGGAGGAGAGGGTACCAGCACCCCCCCAGGGCTGTCACTAAAGTGGGGGCAGCACAGGTGCTCCGTGGCCTGTCACCATCAGAGTCACCGTCACCTAACAGGATTCCTGGTCTCCTGTCATTCAGAGGCTTGGGGACCCCGGAGGTAACACGCATGAACCCACCATCCTAGTCAAGCACTCCTGAAGGTGGAGCTTCTTGGGGTCACGTCCCAGAGGTACGGCCTGTGGAGGTGGCAGCGAACGCCCCTAACGCAGCCCACTGCTCGCCGCGTGCTCTGTGTTCCGGCTCGGGACACAGTCCCACCCTGCGCGCACCCTCGTGGGGCAGAGTGTCAGGCAGTGGACGGCGGCTGCCTGCAGCTGGGTGCGGAGTCGGCCCGTGTTTCTGGAGAAGCGGCGGGCACCATGTGTCTGCAGCCCCCCAGGTCCCTGCCTGGCACGCTGCGGGTGCCGCCTCCCCGGGTCCGGGCTGGCGCGCCCCTGGGGAGCCGCCTCAGGCGGCCGTCCGCGCGTCAGTGGACAGCTCCGTGCTCCCCCTGCAGCCGCTGGGCCGTGTGGGGCGGAGGCCACCGGGGGGAGCATCCAGGCGCTGCGTGTGGCCCCGCCTCCCACACACCTCCGGCACGGTTTGCCCAGGTGTGAGCTCCGGGCTGGGCGGCCCCGATCCCTGTCACCCTGTACAGAGGGCCCTGGGGGCGCCCAGCGCCTGTTCCCCACCGTTCCCAGGGGTCTTGGGGCGCCTGCATTGGCCCCGTCTCTGCGCTGTGCAGGTGGGGGGTGGGAGGGGACGGCCCCACGCGATGCCTGAGTTCCATGCCCCCAGGTAACCCTGTCGTGACCAACCTGACTCCCGCCGGAGCAGGCCCGCCAGGCGCGACCCTGGCGCAGAGTCCCACGACGCGACACGTCGCCCCTCTCGATTAGAACCTCCCTCCCAAGCACCCGCCGTGACTGCACGCACTGTCTGCCGCATTAACGTCTTTTCCTGCTCGTTATCGGGTGACACCTCTGTCACTCCGGAGGTGGTAGCTGCGAGCCGTGATGACACCCCAGGTGCAGCCCCGCGATTCCTAACGCGATTTCCCGTCCGCGGGAGCAGGGGAAACGATTTGGAGCAGGAATCGAGGCGTTCGTATGTAGAAATCAGTTGAAAAAGCCAGATTGCTCAGTCTGTGAACGGTGTGCTGGTCGCTGCCCCTTGCTGGGCGGCCCGGTGGCCGTACTTGTTTTAAGCTGGAGGAGCATGGGGGGGTCTGTTTCAGAAGTGGCCGTCTCCCCCCCGACACGCTCCGTGCATGGTCAGGCCTGGGGCTGTGTCTGCCCTGCTCCGCCCCCCCGCAGCCCCAGTGGCCAGTGAATGTGCGTGGCTCGGGCCGCGCTGGGGGCCCCTGGTCGCTGCTCCAGGCACGGGCCTGGGGCAGGCCACTTGCCATGTGGTTCTCCGTGCCGAGGTGCCTCATCAGTCGGTAATAACTCAGCTCCCCTGAAGAACGTGCCCCCTCCCTGGTCAGCCAGCGGGCAGCCTTGGTGCTGAGCTGGAGGGGCCTGGGATCAGACTCCAGCACTGGGGTTCGAGCCAGCTCCGTCACTTGTTAGTGTGTGGCCTCGATCAGATCACCTCGTCCTCACGGTCCCCGTCGCCAAAGCGAGAGGATCAGGCCTCCGCCTCCCTACGAGCCACCCCGCCTGCCGTGTCTCCTGCGGAGTGTGCCGCGCTCGCTCAGGCACGGTCTCCTCCTTGAGACAGCTCTGTCCGGGGGGAGGGGAGGTTGTCCCCAAACCTGGGCTTCAGAGGGATTGACCAGGGCCACACAACTGCCCTGACCCGAGGCGGGTCTAGCTCCATACTCGGGCTCTGGACCGCCCCTGGCCCAAATGCTGGACACATGCCTTAGGAGGTCCCTCCAGCCACCCCCGTCGGAAGTGGGGCCCCGATGCCGTCAGCAGCGCCAGGCCAGATGAGGCCTTGAGCAGACGCCTCCTCCAGGCGCCCGACCTTCCCTCCGCTGCTCGCGTTGGGCTGTGGGGGTCTCTCTGAAAACCTGCTGTTTTCCCGGGAGGGGAGGGAGGGCATTGGCAGGCACAGGACGGGGTGGTGGCAGCGTGGGCGCCTCAGTGGTCAGTGGGTGGTGGAAGTACCGGCGAGAGGCCTTCAGGCGTGCGGGCGGGAGCCGGGGTGTGGGCGGCCAGGGGACCTGCGGGCGGAGTTCAGGGAGAGGCTCTGTGGGGTGGGGATGGGGACGCAGGTGGCTGTGACCTTGGCTCCAGGGGACATCCCCCGGGGAGGTGCTGGGCCCGTGGCGTAGGGAGGCCTGGCAGAGGGAAGGGTCACCAGGGACACTGGAAAGGCGGCCAGGGTGACGGGAGGTGAGCTTCAGGCAAGGGCCTGGGGGGGTCTCAGGAGTGGGGAGGCACTGGGAACCCGTGAGACATGAACTGGACCAGATGTGGGGAGCCATGGGCACCCCAAGCCGACCAGACCCCCCCACCCCTGGCCGAGACTGGCTGTCCTGCCCCCAGGACGTGGGGACCTGGGGGACAGCCCATTCCTTTGTTCCTGCCCACTACTGTGCGGAGCTGCGGAGCGCGTGGGGTGCAGCCCCTTCAGATGGGGGTGAGGGCTGCTGCAGCCAGGCCGCCCCCTGCCCACCCTGCTCCGCGGCCCTCCCGCAGAGTCCTCCGAGGCCGGAGCAGACCCTGCCCCTCCCCATCGGCCTGCGAGCGTGGCCGGGCCTCCCTCCTGTCAGAGGCGTCCTTCCCGCCAGCCCCCGCGCAGGACAGTGTCCCCACAGCTCCCCGTTTGTGACCAGCCAACGGCCGCGAGTCCGCGAAGCAGGAAGGTCTCTGTAGGACAGCGCCGACTAATGGCCGGGCCGGGATTTAAAACGTCCCCCCGCCGTGGGGCGCGGAGATACGCGGGGCCCGCCCCGCGGGGCACCCACGACCGGCCTGTGTTTCCGGTGCCCACGGGTGTTTTCCTCCTCAGAATTTCTCTTTGGGAAAGAAACACGAAATTAATTACAAGGACAGCATGCCGCCCTGGGCGTCAGAGCCCCGTAGACGATCGCTCGAGCGCGGTGTCACCTTCTGCTTCTGCTTTCGCGAGGGCTGTCACCAGCGAGGTGTCCAGCCCTGCAGCTGGCCGTCCGTCCCAGTCAGCTGTCACTGTCTATTTTTAGCCCTGGTCTGTCCAGAGTCTGACAAGATTTTCAAACTACTAACTGGATCATGAAGGGAGTCAGCTGTCGCGCAGGGGACGGCCTGGGAGGTGGGGAACAGCCCCGGGGGACCAGGGCACCAGCCCCCAGCCCCTCCCGGAGTGACCTGGGGGCAGCACCGCAGCCACCACACGGGGAGCAGGTCTGCGTCTCAGGTGCGGAGCCCCTCCCCTGGGGCCAGCCTGGCAGGGACTCGGGGTCAGAGCCCCACGCAAGCTCCACCCAGGGGGAGCAGCGGGCGGCATGGACCGACCTGTGCGTGCGGGCACTTCTGCCCGCGTCCACCAGCCGCACTCTGTTCTCTGGTCCGCGGGCTGCAAGGGCGTCAGGCGTGAGGACAGGTTACGTAGACCCACGAGGACGAGCCTCCGCAGGCCGTTTGCCCAGATGCCGAGGACGGGGACAAGGGCGGTTCACCGGGGCACCCCAGCCCACGCCCCGCGGTGGCGCCTCAGCCCTGCCCCGTGGGTGAGATGCTGCGGCTGGGGTCTCCCGCGAGTCCCCTCGCCTTCCGTTCGCGGGGGCCGGGCCCGGCTGGGACCAGGGCCAAGCACTGCCACCCCACGCCCCTCCGGCCTCCGGGGACAGCTCCCCACCCTGCCCGGCACCTCTGCCTTCTGTCGTTGACGTTGCTGTCCCTGGAACCAGAGAGCAGGTGGCTCTGTGTGGCCCGGGTCCCTTCAGCCATACGGGCGCAGCACGGGACTCCTGGGGACGTCCTGGGGAGGCTTGTCCTGGAGAACTCCCCTCGTAAAGAAACAAGTCACCCTCATTTGTCTCTGGATCAAGGTGGGGGCTCTTTGTCAGAAAAACAAAATGGAAGCAAAGTGGGGAGCGAGGCCAGGGAGGGCCAGGGAAGGGCGGCCGCAGCCCCGGGGAGGCCCCGAGCTGGCTTCTCACAGCAGGCCAGAGCCAGCTCTGCAGTGGCCGGACTCGGGGACGCGGGAGGGGCAGGGCAGGAAGCTGAGAGTGGCTCCCAGGTGGCACTGTGGGCGCCAGCCCCCGTCCCCCACGCAGACGGCCACGGGGCTCCTGTCCCCGTCCCCCACGCAGACGGCCACGGGCTCCTGTCCCCTGTCCCCCACGCAGATGACCACGGGCTCTGTCCCTGTCCACGCAGGCTGACCACAGGCCTCTCCCGTCCCCATGCAGACGGCTGACGGGCTCCTGTCCCCGTCCCCTCTACCTTCAGACGACCACGGACTCTGTCCCCTGTCCCCCCCACGCAGACAGCCACTTGGGGCTCCTGTCCCCTGTCCCCCCATGAGACGGCCACGGGGCTCCTGTCCCTGTCCCCCACGCAGACCACACCCAGCGCACACAGACGCTGCAGTGCAGACACACGCCACGACCCGGGCCGAGGAGGGCCGGCATGGCTGTCACAGCCGCTCCCCGTCCCAGGCCGGGTGTTTCCTCCGCTCGCTCGCACACCCAGGCAGCTGAGAGCGAGGCCGGTGGCCTGGACGCGGGCGCAGGCTCTGGGCGGCTCGAGCAGGCAGCCAGGAGCAGAGCGTGAGCAGTGGCGAGTTCTCGATTTCCGGTTGTCTCTGCCCCATCATGAGCCTCAGGGTGGCCCCACCTCTTGTCACTTCGTGGGGCCCTGGGAGGCGGGTCCTTGGTAGTGGCCATGCCCAGTGGGGCCTCATGGCCAGGCCCTCGCTCTGCTCCTCGCGGGCTTCGTGCAGCCTGGTGGCACAGGCGTGCCGGACACTGTCGTCTAGGGCTGCGGGTGTCCGTGTGCCTGGGCCATGGCCCACGAGCTGACGTCATCTGCAGCCCTGAGCCCTGGCCTGTTTCTAAGTGTCGAAAAAGAGTCATTTCTGTTGGAGTCACAGCACGAGAATCAGTCATGATGGCAGCCGACAGCCCGGTCCCCTCCAGGAAGGTGGCCTCATCCTCTTAAGTGGTGACGCTCCAAGATCCCAGCTTTCCTTGCTTGTGGCAGCCAGTGCCAGCCAGGGAACAAGCAGGGCCTGCCCCCCGCCTGCTCCCTCCCCAGGCCTGGGTGACCTCGCAGACGAGTCTGAGTCTGAGGGAGCCCCCCGCAGGGAGGCGGCGCAGCAGCGAGAACCTCGGGCAGGAGCACAGGCCCTGAGAGCGCGGCATGGTGCAGCCCCGCGCCCACGCCCCGCGGCCCCCGCCTGTCACCGTCACCCCAGGCCTGGGTGCACCCACGCCCCGCGGCCCCCGCCTGTCACCGTCACCCCAGGCCTGGGTGCACCCACGCCCCGCGGCCCCCGCCTGTCACCGTCACCCCAGGCCTGGGTGCACCCACGCCCCGCGGCCCCCGCCTGTCACCGTCACCCCAGGCCTGGGTGCACCCACGCCCCGCGGCCCCCGCCTGTCACCGTCACCTGTCGTCACCCCAGTCCTGGGTGCGCCCCGACACCCTCATCCGTCATGCCCCCCAGTCCTGAGGGCACTTACCCCCCACCCGTCTTACACCCCAGTCCTGGGTGCACCCCAACCTCCTCCCATCACCCCAGTCCTGAGTCGCCCGCCCCCCTGCAATGCACTGTCACCCCGGTCCTGGAAACAGCGGGGCCCGGCGTCGGCACCCCAGGGCTGGCGTCCTGCCGCAGGCGCCTCAGACCCTTTCGGGCCTAATCTGACCTTCACCTCCTTTGTATTTTCCATTTCACACAGAAATTGCCAAGAGCAGGTGCTCTGTGTTGGACACAGATTCGGGGTGCAGCCCCCTGCACGGGCGGAGCACGCATGACCTGTGCCTGCGCTGGCTGTTGGGGCCGTGGGTTTGGGCCCGAGCGGGACCCTCGGTCCCTGGAGACTCGCTCGGGCGGGCAGACAGCTGCCCCCGGGCGGCAGGGCGGGGCCGCAAGGTCCCTGCGTGAGCCGTGGGCACCGCAGCCCTGGGTGGCTGCTCCTGACCCCTCTGAGGAGGGGTCCGTCACGCATCAGGGCCCCACAGGTGTCCGTAGGTCGACAGTGATGACTGACGGTGAAACGGGGTGCCTTCCTGGAGTGCTTCTGTGCACGGAGCCCTGCGCTAAGTCACTGGCCCCTTGACCCTCCCGGCCTGGAGGGTCACTGTCCCCACCTTGTACAGGAGGGTCCGCCTTCCAGGGGACCCGGCCGCCTGTGCTCTGACCTCGCCCAGGGCCGTGGGGGTGTCTGCTGCGCGGGTGCTGAGCCAGCCGGGGTGGCCCCCAGCCTCTCTGAGCCTCGGTCGGTCACCTGGAAGAGCCCGTGCTGCTGCCCAGCTCCGAGCAGCCTGTGGCCTCCCGGGTGGCCCCAGGGGCTTCCCTCGCAGACTGCCGCAGGGAAGGTCCCTTTGCTTTGGACCGTGGCTGCCCACGGCGGATGGTGGTGTCGACATGGACGATGCAGGAGTGTGCACAGTGCAGGCTCCCTGTGCAGGGCGCGGTGGGCCCAGGCACACGCCTGCCGTGGCCCTGTTGACGTTGACGTGGCTGCGTCCTATGCACGGGGGGCCCAGACGCACCCCCTCTGTACCGGCCGTGAGGAAGCCTGTTTACCTGCCTTGCCCACTAACGTGGCTCTGGTGCTGGGCGTGGGGAGTTAGTATCGAAATCTGCATCGCCCACTTCGGCGTGCTGGGCCGTCTGTCCGTGGGCCCCGTCCCAGCCCCGCCCCCCCAACACCATTGCGTTGTGGGCGGGCTCACCCCGGGAGAGCAGATCCCCTGCAGCGTGGCCCAGGGGCGGCCTCGTGAGCAATGGTCCCGCCCAGGATGGTGCGGGTCAGGCAGAGCAGCCCACGGCCGAGGAACGTGCTGTGGGTCCTGGTCCGAGACAGCTCTGCCCGCTGCGTAAATAAGACGGGCTTTTTAGAAAAAGAAATCTGTGTTTAAGGACGCGTTTGGCTGTGCTCTTCACCTCCGTAAAGGTCACCCAGATAGATTTTGCTGCTTTGGCGTTGCGGGCTGTGAAGCACTGGGCATTTCTATTCTCCCTCCATCCGGTGAACCTGGGACTAAATTAGATTCTGAAATTGAGTGCGGAGCCGAGGCGGAGTCGCTGTAACAGGAGGGTGCTGCTTCTCACCTTGCAAGTAGTGAGGTCATGATAATATGGAGCAGAGTGGATTAAAAATAAAACCAAAGGTATTTATTTACGACCCGCTCAGAATCGGATTGGCATCCGTGTAAGTTGCATCTAATGGTGAAAGGCAGCAGATCGAGGCTGATGCATCCCCAGAGACATCCTGCCAGTGAAATTTGCTCTGTGAATTCAATTTAAAGGCCCCCAGAAAGGATCTGAGATGCAAAAGGCAGCGGGATCGAGGAAGGGGATCGGCCATAGGGACGGCGTTGGGGGACAGTCAGCGTGCGGCTCGTGGCGGGGAGGGGACGGGTCCAGACCCGACTCAGCCACGTCGCCGCTCGCCAGGCACGGACAGCCCCAGGTGGGGGCTGGGCCCCCCGTTACAGACGAGGACCCCGAGGCGGTCAGTGGCGAGCCAGGCCCGTGAAGCCAGGTGGCGGCACAGCCAGATCTGAGCCCTGGCCTGGCGTCCGTGTCCACACCCTGATGCCCGTAGCGGCCAGGCTGTGCTGGGCAGCTCAGCAACCTCCATTCGCAGATAAAGGGGGGTGTGTGGGGCCCAGAGAGGGGAGGTCAGCTGCCCGAGGCCACACACAGAGGGGGCCAGGGCTGGGCTGCTCCCCACTTCCCACTCCCCACAGCTGGCTCCCCACACCCTGCTCCGTCCCCTCCCACCTCGGCCCCCCACTGCCCTGCTCCACACCCCACTTCCCCACCACCTGCCCCGCCCCCCGGGCCAGGCTCCAGAACAGGAAGCTCGGTGACAGAGGCCGGAGCTGCTTGTGGGATGGGTGGGGTCTCCGAGCCTCCAGTCGGGGAGTGTGGGGCAGCCTGAGTGCGATGCCCGCTGTCTCCGTCGCTCGTCTCCTGCTGGGAGCTGGCCAGCAGCACCAGCACGCTCAGAGCCCCGCCACCCTCCCGACGGTCCCAGACCCAGCTTCTTCTGGAGGAGGCCGGGGACCTTGTCAGGACCGTTCCCTGCACCCTCCCCACTCCTACCAGGCCCCTCTGGGTGCCGGGGCTCCCCCGAATCCTACGCCTCTCCGGGCGGGGCGAGGTCTGTCGGGAGGGCTGGTCTGTGGGGTGCGGAGCTTGATGGGCCCAAAGCCCTCCGTCCCAGGCCGGCTCTCCGTCCCAGTGGGTCACGGCCCCTCGCCCTGGCTGCTAAGCCCTGGGCTCCCGAGACGCCGTGGCCCGTGGGGTGGCTCCACGCCCACCGCTGAGCGGAGACACAGGACCCTGCAGGTGGCTGCACTGGGCAGCAGAGACGCCAGGGTGAGGGTTAGGGTTAGGGTGAGGGTTAGGGGTTTCCTGGTGTGTCGAGCGGGTGACGTTCAGCAGTTTCCTGCTGTGTTCCTGCCACAGTCACCAGATGCACAGAACTCTGCCCAGCGAGGCCCTGGGCGTCCCCTGACTTGCGATTCTGTAGAGCCTCTGGTGACTGCACCGGGCACGAGGCTGCTGGCCTGAGGCAGCACAGCCCAGGAGCGGGGCCGCCTGGCGGAGGGGGTGGGGTGGGGACACCTTTCTGGGCCGCTGGGGGTGGGGGCTGGGCAGGCATGGCCCCCTCCGGCTCCTCCCCGCTGCCCTCCGTCCTCTGACCTGCCCCGTCTCTCCCCAGGAGCTGCTGCTTTTCCTCCAGAACCTGCCCACGGCCCACTGGGGTGACGAGGACGTCAGCCTGCTGCTGGCCGAGGCCTACCGCCTGAAGTTCGCCTTTGCCGACGCCCCCAGCCACTACAAGAAGTGAGCCCGCCCCGCGCAGGCAGCAGGCCCACGGCCGAGCAGGGGCCTTGCTGGACAGCCCTGCCCTCTGGGGGCCTCCAGGACAGCACCAGGCGTGGCCCGGGGCCTGGCGAGGGCGGGCTGCCTGCGTTTGCGCAGATACCAAAGAGACAGGCCCGGCCGCGTGGGGGCCAGTGGGGGGCCAGGCCCTCCCCATCCTGGAGCGTCCTTGCCAAACGACCGCCTTCCGCGGCCCCCAGCCCGCGGCCACCTGAGAGGTGGCCCCCCTGGGAGCGGCCTGCTGTCCCCATGCCAGGGCAGAGGGAGGTGGCAGCCATCGTGCACCTGCTTTGAAATGCAAAAAATTCTATTCTGTTGAGTGAAAGAGAATAAATAAAGATGAATTAGTACGTGAAACGCTGCACTGACCCGTGGCGTCTGCTCTCGGGGCTCCCGACTGCCCCACTGTCCTCCAGCCGCTTCAGAGAGGACTCTCGGGGTCCACTGGTGAGAGCAAGGAGGTCCCCAGGCTCAGGCCCATGGGACGCCGCTCTGGCAGACAGGCAGGTGGACAGACGGGGTTCAGCCTCTGTTACGGGAGCTGTGATGCATACCTGGGGTCCCCCACGGTGTCGGGCGGTCAAGCTGCTGAGGCCCCCCGGCCCTGCTCGCTCTCCGGGCCCCTGGTGTGTCGGAGACGCAGTGGCTTCCCGCCGTTCGTCAGTCATGGGCCGTGAGCCCAAGTGCAGACGGTCCCACACGCTCCCCGCCCGCACTGAGGAGCATCGTCACAGGGCGTGGCTGGCGGTGACCTGGACACCCTGTGGGACTGCCAACCCCCGAGCCCAGGACAGGACCGTCCTCAGCACCCACTTCTACTCGCGGGCTCATCCGTTCACAGTCCTGCAGCAGCCACGCCACCCAACTGTCCCCACAGCTCGGTCTAGGACACAGCCAGGAGGCCGCAAAGCGGAGGATGGGGACACATGTGGGACGGGTGTTCCTTACAGAGCCCCTCGGGGCGTCACACGTGGCAGTCAGCACAAAATACTGTGCAAATGGCACATGCCCCCACGGCAGCGGAGGTTCCGGCTTGTCTCAGACCGGATGAGGGTACGGCCCCGCCCGCTGGTCTCTGTCCCCACCTGGGGTCAGCTTCCTCCCCCGCCTGCTGCTGCTGCCTCCCGGGCACCCCGTTCCGGGCAGGGCCCCCGAGGCTGTGCAGGAAGCCCCTCCCTCTGCCTAGCCCGGATCCAGCTGGAACGGCCCGTTGTGACTCCAGTCACTGTGCAGCTGCCTGTCAGGGTCACGGAGGGTCTGCCCGTGACAGGAAGGACGCACGGAGGGAGGTGGCTCTGTGTGTGTGACCGGAGGCTGGTGCGAGGGCGTTGAGAGAGCCCTTGGGGCCTGAGCAGATGGGCCGAGGTGACAAAGGGCCATCTGTCTGGAGTACGGGCTGCCAAGAAGTGAAGGCTCAGTGAGCCCTGTGCCCCGCCTTGGCCCCTGGTCTAAGGACTCCTAAAGGAGCAGGCCCCGCGGCCCAGGTGGCCTCCGTCCTTGGCTCTTGGGGACAGTGGCCCAGCCCCGCAGCCGGTCTGGGCAGTCGCGTCCTGGGCCTTTCCGTGCGGGTCCCGCCCCCTGCGCTGGGCCCAGCACCGCAGTCTCGCCGAAGCCCCGAGGACCTCATGCGGGCAGGACTCAGACCCAGGCCGAACCCCGGCCCCCGGTGCCCACACCCTCGCTGCCCGCACCTGCCGGGCTCGCGGGTGGCACGTTACCGCCTTCAGTCTGTCCCGTCACACAGGCTGCCGCGGCCGAAGCCGACGGGCCCGCGTGGACGTCCCCCTGCGCCCGCAGAGCGCTCTGCTGTCGTCGGAAGCCTTCGAACCACGACCTCAGGGACCGCGTGACGTTCTGCTGCACGGGACACAAAGGCGTCTGTTTCCATGCCTGACTTCAGCTCGCTCCCGTCCCTTCTCACTGCGAACGGTGCCGTGGGCGGCATCCCGGCTCCTGAGCGCCGCTGCCTCCAGATGCCCGGCTCGGGACCCGCCGTCCCCCCGAACGGGCGCCGGCAGAGGTGGCCCAGCGTCCCCGCGGAAAGCGGCCGCGTACCTCATCGCTTTGCCTGAGAACGTCTTAAAAGGAAATGTTTTAAGAAATTAGAATGTAAGGATGACTTTAAGAAAAATAGAAATAGGGTATATAACTTGCAAAAGAGGAAAAAGAAAGTGAATTTTAAAAAATTGATTAAGAAAAGAGGGGGTGGGGAGAAGCACAGGAAGATGGTGAGCAGGAAATGTGCACGAACGTGGCCCAAGAAAGGTCGGGAATGCGGGTGATCATGGTAAACGAACAAACCACTCAGACTCGCCTCTTCGAAGAGAGTCATGTTATACTTGAAAAAACACCCCGGAAAATCCAACGAGAGACTGTAAGAGAAACGCCCGAAAGTGAATGACACAGGTCGGAAATCAAAAAACGAAAAAAGTTAACGTGTGGGAAATCGTCCCCCAAAGAAAGCGTGGCCGAGATCGCCTGTGTCCCCTACGAGAGGCGGCGCGCGTCACTGCGCGTCACAGCACAAAGGGCCCTGTCTCGTGACAGGGCGGTGGGGCCAGCCCCGGGCCGGCGGGATGGCCCCAGGACCCCGCGGGCACAGAGCGGCACCATCGCGGGAGGTACGCGCCTCAGCAGGCCCCGTGGGACGTGGAAACGCCTCTCGCAGAGCACGTGGACCGAGGTGGGGAGGTTTTCTGACGTTTTACATAAAAACGGCGAAGTCTGAGCCCACAGACAGAAATGCGCTGTCCGCAAACAGAGCACACGCTGACTTCCCGCGCGTGAGGAACGTTTGCAAACGTTTGACCCGTCGGAGGGAGACTTGCGTGAACCCGGAGCCCAACGCCGTGCAGACCTGCCCTTCCCGCCCGCGCGGCCATCGCGTCAGAGGCCGAACCCGCGGGAGCGCGGAGATGCTGCGCCGTGCACGCAGAAGCCGGCCGTCGAAGCGACGATGGACGTGTCGCCCTGGGAGCCCCAGAAGGACGGCGAAAGTCTGAAATATCAAAACTCGTGGGACGCAGCTAACACAGTTACGGAGTGGAAGAGATGCTCAAGGGGTGGAGCCGGCCGATCGACGCAAACGAGGAGACGGAGCTTGCAGAGGGCGGGGCTTCTGCTGCCGGCGCTCAGCGCAGCCCGGCCCGGCCCCGGGAGCCGCGCTTGCCGTCGTGGGGGCCGAAGAGATGTTTGTCGCATGAGAAAGAGACGAATGTCTAAGGGATAAATGCAGTCATCTGAAGCAAAAAAAAAGACGCAAACTACAGATGCCGAAGAGATTTTGAAAATGCCAAATATCGAGAGAATGAGAACATACAGCACAGACGGGGAGAAGGTGTTTGCAGACGAGACCTGATAAAAGGCCGTTACCCAAAATACGTAAAAGACTCGTCAGACTCAAAAATAAGGTAATGAATGGCCTGATCCAAAAACGGGCAACAGACCTGAGCGGACACCTCAGAGAAGATGCTCATCTGGCAGGTGAGCACATGAAAACATGCTCCGTGTCACACGTCATCAGAGAAATGCAAATTAAAGAGCTGTCACCGCGCACCTAGCAGCATGACCAAAATCCCAGCCCTGACGGCAGCAGCGGCCGGTGAGAGCGTGGAGCACCGGGACCTCTCATGCTGCCGGTGGGCGCGGGCGACGCTGCCACGTTGGTGGACAGTCTGGAGGTTTCTTACAGAAGTAAACAGACTCGCACATACGGTCCAGCAGCCAAGGAGCTGAAAACTCAGATCCACGCCAAAACCTACAAACGCTTCCTCATAATTGCCAAAACTTGGAAGCAAGCAAGGTATCCTTCGGTAGGTGGATGGATAAACGGACTGTGTCCATCCAGACAGTGGAATATTACTCGGCGCTAAGAAAGAAATGAGCTCTCAAGCCCTGAAAAGATAGAGAAAACGTCAATGCACATTAAGTGAAAGGAGATAAGTGTGAAACTGTGATTGCAGCTCGGTGACATTCTGGAAAAGACCAAACTGGGGGCAAGATCGGGCGGCTGGGGGGGTGGAGGGTCAAGGCAGAGCGCCGAGGTTTTTAAGGCCGCGGAACGGTCATCCGCACGATCGACGACAAAAAAAAAAAAAACCTATACAACACCAAGAGTGACCCCGATGGAAACCGCGGACTTGGGCGATAACGACGTGTCACTGTCGGTTCATCAGTGTGGCCAGCGTCCCTCTCTGGCGGGGAGAGGGGTGGGGGCAGGAGGGATGTGCGAAATCTCTGTCATTTCCACTAAATTTTACTGGGCCTGAGGGCCGGCTGCGGGGCTCTGCCTGGCGGGTGGCTCTGGGTCTGCTGCTGGCTGCAGCGTGTCCTTGGCCACACCCAGCGGGGACGTGGCGGGGGGCGCTGAGGCCCGGCGCAGCCGCGGGCGGCTTAGCACTGCTTTCCCGGTTTGCTTTTTCCGTCAGGTCCGCAGGCCGCGAGTGACAGGCCCCCAGGCGCCCCCTGTTTTGGGGTAATAATGCAGCTTTTAGCCATAACTCCTTAGAGTGAGGGGCTCCACACACGTCACCTTGAGGTGGATTCGGGTCTCAGGGCAGAAAATGTGGAGGGACTAGGCAGCTTCACATTGTTCGTGTGCTTAGAGTCCATTTAAACGCAAACTAAAGATTGGGGGTTGGGGGGTGAGAAGCGGGGCTGTCACCAGCCCAAGGCCCGAGGCCCCCCCGCTCGCTCAGGAAATGGTGCTGTGCTGGGCGGAGCCACGGAGGCCGACGACGGCGGGAGGGGGAGGGGCGTGGAGAGGGTCCCCCCAGGGGCCCCTCCCGGAGGCCGCGCAGGAACGTGAAGGGGACACTCGCCCGGACTGCACGTGGCACATTGCGGTGGGGGGGGTCGGGTGTCAGGTCAGGACCAGAGACCTCAGTCCATCCAGGGCCGGGGGACATGCGCCTCCTCAGGCCCCCTTGGCGTCCAGGTGGGCGCAAATGGAGCGAGTCTGGGAGGAGGACGGCCACCCCGCCAGCTGCCCGGCCCGTGGACACGCGTCCCTCTGTCTCCGACGTAGTGGGGGACACTGGGGGCGGCCGCCGTGCAGGGCAGCTGGAGAGCAAGCGGCTGGCTCGGGAGGAGGGTGACCTGGTCCTCGGCACGGACGCCCACGCTGTCCTCTCTCATGGTCTCTGGGTGTCCGGGAGGGACGGCCCCAGGGCCTGACCGCACAGGTCCCAGGTCCAAGGAAAGAGCCGGTGCCACCACGTGGGGACACTGTGCGGGCTGGCCGCTCTCCGCCGGGTCTCGCCTGCCCCGACCTCCTGACTGCTCCCCCCCAGTCCACACCGCGCCCACCTGTCACCTGCCCAGGTCTCTCCTCAGGCCTCCCGGCCCCTGCTAATCCTCCAAGAGCAAGAGGCCAAGGGCCTCGGCCAGCGTCCTGCAGCCAGTGCGGCCTGGGCCGATGACACCTGGGGCCACTCGGGGTGACCCTAGCACCCTGGACGCCCCTGGAGGAGGTGGCTGGCCCGGCGCTGCGGGTTTCCGTGGTTGGGCCTGTCCCTCAGCCGCGTTTGTGGGGCCCCCGCCGTCTCCCAGGCCCAGCGATGGGTGGAGACGGGTGCCCCTGGCCCGGTGCTGGGACGTCGCTCTGGGGTCAGCACCCCGAGGGGCAGGGAGCAGGACGGACGTTCTGGGTCACCCAGTGAGGACGGTGGTGCCTGACCCCGGGACACCTGACCATACTCCCCAGCAGGCCCTGGTCGTCCCGGAGTGGGGGGTGACGGGTGGCAGGAAGCACGCCCCGGCTCTCTCCAGCCTGCATCTCTTCATGAACTCTGCTCACGGTCCTGTGGCCACNGCAAATGATCAGCCTCAAAGATCAGCACTGGAAACAGTTGTTTCCAGCCGCACACGTTCCGGGCCGGAGGCAGGTGTAGGGACACGGGAACACGTCACGGCCGTTCGGTGCGGTGTTGGGGGGCCGCCCTTGGGCCCCACGCTGCGGGGCGGGTGTGTCCTGGGGGCTGCGGAGGCTGAGGACGGTCCAGATGTGTTTTGCATGTGACGCCGTCTTCTCTCCTCCAGACCCGTGCGGTGGCCGCACGACGTGGGGCCGTCAGGGACCTGGGGAGGAGCGGGAAGGCGGGGAAGCGGGGTGCCCACCGGCCGCGGGCGTCTGTCCCCACTGGCTCCGAGCCAAGTGTCCAGTGTCCTTGGGCCGACTCCCCTGGGGCAGGACGTCCCCTCCGCCCGGGTCTCCGCGTGTTCATGGGGAGGGGCCCTGTGCCCCTCCCTGCACCTGCCCTGGGCCCAGGGCTGCGGCAGAGTGTGGCCCCTTCCATGCTGGCCGCTGTGCTGGGCGCACCCCCACCTCACAGACGAGGAGACAGCGTGGGCCGAGCCAGCCCCGGCCCACACTCTTCCTCGCTGCGTCCTCCAAGTGCCCCATGGGGCGGTTGTCCCTGTCCCAGGTTTGCAGATGAGGGGCTGGGCCCAGTGGCTCAACCTGGGTCACGCAGCCAGCCTCGCTGAAAGACCGTGGGGCAGGGCGGCTGGGGGCGGCCAGCCGGACCTGGCACGGGCCTGGGGGGCTATGGGGGGGCACGGTGCACTGAGCGAGCCGTCCCTGGGCTGTCCTCACGGAGGGGTCGGGGCCCGCGGGCGGACGCCCCCTGCCCCGCACGCTCACGGAACGACTGCCATCGTTTTGCCAAATTAACATTTTAGGCCCCCATGTCACGGGAGCGGTAACGAGGTGTCATCGGGACGAGGGGACTAAACGGATGAATCGAATGACTTTCACAGTGTCATTACACTCTTATAATAAGATTTACTCGTCGACTTAAGATGTGATAACATAGTAATTTATTTGGTGACCTCGTGAAGACGTGAGGTTCGGGGTGCCGGGTGTGGGGTCCCCCCTGCCTGCTCTGCCGTCCCGGCGTCTAGCCGCAGCCTCCCTGCCCTCTGTCACACGACGCCCGGGGAGGTGGGTCCTGCCAGGAGGCCGTCGGGGACGGGAGGGGAGGACAGGGAGGCGAGACTGCGTGGCGGGCTCTGTGCCCGTGGAGCATGCGCCCCTGTCCCCGGAGACCCCCTGGGGGTGTGCGCGGGGCTCCTTCCTGACGCGCCTCGTCCCACACCCCACCGTCCAGTCTCCAGCGTCCCTCAGCTCTGTGTCCAGAGAGTCACCCGCACCTACTTCTCTTCACTCCGGGGACCTCGCCTGGCCCCGCTGGGGTCCTCTCTCGGCCGGACACCACCAGCAGTCGGCCGGGGGCTGAGTCTTGCTCTGGCCCTGGGCAGCTGCCCCACCTGCTCCGTGCCTCAGTTTCCCCACCCGCACTCTGTGTCCCACGGGCACTGTGACGGTCCTGCGTAGCTGCGCTTGGCAGCGGTGGTGACGGCCATCACCGCATCCGGACGCCGTCTTCGTTCCCTGAGCTCCCGCCCGGAGGCATCGCCCCGCGGTGTGGCCGCTGTGCTCGGGGTCCCCCTGCGGACAGCACCCGGGCATGGAGAGGTGGACACCGCTGGAGGCTGGGGCGTGGGGTCGTGTGGAGCTTTGCTGGGTCGGTCGCCTTGGGGTTCCCCGAGCATGGCGTCTGTCCTCTGACGTGCGAGTTTGTGACCTGCTCACAGCCACCGTGACTGGCTCTGGCCGACCTCACACCCCACGCGGCCTACTCGGCACGAGCGGACGCCCTGTGCACAGGCGCCTCCCCTTGGCTGTGAGTCCCTTGTGTCCCTAACACCCGCGGACACAGCCGTCTCCTCCTGCGATGGTCAGGGACCCATGTCAGGGGTGCGGCGTCCACGGCCGCCAGCGGGGCACCCACGGCCATGAGACGTGTGGACGAGCTTCACTGCTCCAGGACAGAGGAAATGCGAGGCCTTCGGAGGGCGTCTGTCCCCTCCCTGTGCCTGTAAAAGGCCACGGGGAGACGGCAGACGAAGATGGGGTGGGCTGGCTTATCCTGGCAAGCGGGAGCTCGTGCTGGCAAACGTGGGCCAGTCTCCCAGGGGGGCAGCGTGGCCTTGACGAGCACTGCAGCACCCAGGGTGGGGGCCCGGTGCGCGGGCCTCCGTCACCACGCTCCGCTCCACGTGCCCTGGCTGGCCCTCCGACCCGCGGCCACCGCCTGGCGGTGTTCAGAGGCCTCGGTGAGGCTGCGGGAAGCGCTGGCTCCAGGGCCCACGGTGGTCAGCGCCGGCGCCCAACGCGTAGTGGCCTGGCGGGCTGAGGACCTCGGAGCACGCAGGGCGATCAGGAGCAGGCGGGGGTCTGGGGGTCACCTCCGGACATGTGGGCGGCAAGGCCACTGGCAGCAGGGCTGGACATGCAGCCACCTGCAGGCGGAGAGAGGCTCAGAGTCCTCATGGGCGGGCGGTGGTCGGGGGGCAGAAAGGCCTGTTCCGAGCAGGGGTCAGTCACAGAGTGGACCGTGGGCTGGCCGCGTTGCCAGCAGCCCCAGCAGCTGAGGGGTCCTGGCGGGTCCCTGAGCTGGCCGTCCAGAGTCACCCGCCGCGTGGCCAGATGTCCCCCAAGACCTGCTGCTCGCAACCCTCACGCGGGTCCGGCGGCCGCCGGTAGCCACCTCGCAGGTCAGGCGGGGACCCTGCCCCACGAGCCTCGTCTTTGCCAGGCTCGTCCTGCTCCACCCCCACGGCCTGCCTGACTCGGGTCCCGAGGACAGGCCACCCCCGGCCCCGCCTGGGCTCCTCATCCAGGCCTCCCGCCTCCTCTGTCCTGGCCTGGACCGCGGGAGACAGACCCCTTCTGTGTGCTGCGAGTGGCCATTTGGCCGGGGCCCTCCCCGGGGCCTGCGGGGTCACCGCCACCCATGGAGCGCCCCCATTCGGCATTTCCTAACGAGGCCGCACGCTAGGGAGACGAGCCGTGTCCGTCATTACTGCTGCGTGGGGACAGCGGCCAGCCCTGCTCTCTCCCGTTTCTTTTATCATCGGCCATTAAGCTGAATCCTCTGCTGTAGGATTCACCAGGCACGTGGGCAATTATCGGGGGACTTGTCTTCGGGAGGACAGGTCCTCGCTCATTAGTGCCTTGTCTCATGCTGCCTGCGGAGTCATCGAACGACCTGTGTTTCCTCGGCCCGTCTGGGAACACAGCTGTCCCAGGGACCAAGGCGCCCGAGGGCAGGGCTGGGGGTTTGTGGACTCGCGTGGCGAATCGCGGGCTCCCGGTCAATGATCCGTGTGCGGGCGCACTTCTCCCGGGGGAAAATCTCGTGGAACTTGGGCTGACTTGTAAATTTGGGGGCAGCTGTGGCCTTAGAAGCTGGCGAAGGACGGACCTGGGGACGGACAGGTGAAGGTTGAGTGTCTGCCTCCGCGCCGACCAGCCGTGCGGCCTCGGCCACTCACGCCTCCTCGCTCGGCCTCGACGTCCTCGTCTGTAACATGGGTGACCTGGTGCTCATCGGCTGGTGGCTCCTCAGGGTCGGGGAAGGCGACCACCTGTCACATCAGGTGCGACGTGGCTTGTCACCGGGATTTGAGCTGAGCGATTTGTGTGGGGACAGCCCATCCCCCGCCCGGACCCTCGTCACATCGCCCGCCAGGGTCCGTGCTCGGCCAGCGGAAGCCTCTGCTTTGTCACTGAGCTGTCCTTTCCTCGTCTCAGTCCTTACCTGGACAGAAGGGCCGGGGATTCTCCCAAAGTGCGTGGCCCCGGTTTTTTTTGCCAAAGAACCTTCGGAGAACATGGATCCCAAAGGTTTGCGACGTTGTACCTCCCGCGGGAGTGTGACTTGAGTGACTTTAGACACTGTGGAGAAGCTGCAGGGGTCTCCTGCGTTTTCTGGCCTGGACGTGTCAGTCCGGTGGCTTCCCGCCTGCACTGGGACACGACGCACCTGTAGGCTGAGGGTCACGGCCCCCCGGGGCACGCAAATCCACGTTCGAAATGGAGCCATGATCGAAATCCCCCCACCCCCGATGACGCCTCGTCACACCGGGTCAGGTCCCCTGGGGAGGCCGAGCACGGCGGTCGGAGTGCGCGGGACAGCCGGCCACCTCCTCCCCGCCCCGCCCCGTCCCCTCCGGCTGCTGTCCTGTCCAGCCCCTTCCCGTGTGGCCCACGGGGGCAGACCTTCCACGGCCGTCTTCCCCGAGGAGCAGGCACGGCGCAGAGGCCAACACCCCGGGTCGCACGGCTGGCGGTGGCGGTGGCGGTGGCGGTGGCGGTGGCGGTGGCGGTGGCGGTGTGGCTGGTGTTCCAGCCCGGTCTGCGCGGTGCCCGAGCCTCCGCCGACAGCCCCGTGCTCCCTCCCGCCCCAGGATCCACCGCAGGCCGGATTCCGCGCCCACCACCCTCACGGCGCGGCCTGCCTGGGGTGTCGGAGGAGCACGGACTGAGCTGGTGGCCCCGGGAGGAGAGTCGCCCTGGGACAGACCGTCTGTCGGTCAGCGGCTTCCTTGCCCAGCCGCGCTGGGCTCAGTTTCACCATCTGTGAGGTGGGACCAGGATCAGGGCTGGGTCTCCCACCATCCCCGGGTGCCTCTGAAAACCACGGGGCGGGGTCCTGGCGGAGGGGGAGGGGTGCCACAAAGCTCCCCGAGCTGGGAGGCCCGAGCTGCCTTATCCTCCCTCAAAACAGCGTCACCCGTGCACGTGGAAATCGGGCGCAGTCGCTCATAAACCAGCGGAGCACCGTCCGACGGACCGAAGGCTGGGGCGTCTTGGGGGGAGGGTCCCACGGTGTGGGGCGCAGGAGTGGGGAAGGCAGCGAGGTGGGGGCCGCCCCCGACGGGCCCGCGGGGCCCTACAGGAGCCGCACATAACTCGGGCGGCCCCGCCACCTCGGAAGTGTCAGAGCCTGAGGTTTTGTCTGCAAAGCGGCCGCTTCCGTTTCTCCTGCGTGATTGAAGGTATTTATCACGGTGCTTCCGAAACGCCTGCCCTCGCCCCCCACCTGCCAGGGGTTCGCCCTTGGACTCCCCACTGAATGGACCGACACCTTTGCTCCAGCGCCCACCCCCCCACGGTGGCTGCCGGGCTCCCGAGGCCAAGTCGTCAGCTCATGGCTTTCCCTCCCGCAGAGGAAGCTGCGGCCGAGGGCCTGGGGTCTGCGGGGCACGCGCGCTGTGTCCCCGGCGACGGGCAGGGTGTCCGCGATGACGCGCCTGCGGAAATGGTCTCCGCGTGCTTGGTTCGCGAGGGGCGGTCTCCGTGCCTCCTGCATGTCCCTCTGCGACGCTGTGGGGCGTGTGGGCAGAGGGCGGGTGTGAAGCAGCCAGGGCTGGGGCCTCGGTGCTGCGGGTAAGCAGCGTCAGGGGAGGAACTGGGGACGACACGTCGGGCTGCCCTGCGGCCCAGTGTGGGTGTCGCTCGTTTGGGGACAGGGTCACAGGCCTCCGGCCACCCTTTCTAGGCCTGCCAGCCCGACGGAGGTCTCGGGCCCCTTCTCACAGGCTGGGTGACTTTGGTGGCTGGGACCACCGTGTGCTCATGCTGGCCCTGTGGGCCCCAGCACAGGGAGGCCCAGGGAGGTCCAGGGAGGTCCAGGGAGACCCGCCACCCCCGCACCCACAGGTGAGGCCCCCCCAACTCCCCCAGCTCATCCAGGAAGTGGCGGTTTGGGGCCACCTTTCGCTAATGTTCAGACCTTGTGCCCGTGGTCCCGAGGTCTCCCTTGGGTGTCACCGCTTGGTCCCTGTCTGGAGCTGAGCCAGGTACCCATAGGAACAAAGCCCCCAAGAGGCCGTCAGGGTGTCCATTAATGGGGATGAGCTGGGCTGTGTGGGTGCCGAGCCCGGAGCGGTCAGCTCACAGATGGACAACTGTCCCAGTCCAGGTCACCCCGAGGAAGAGGCCGGCAGTCCCTTAGGGGGTGGGGTGTTCTCCTGTGGCCGCTCAGCCCCCACCTCCCCGGAATGCGCCCCGAGTTGGCGGCCAGCAGCCTGCGGGGCCGTCCCTCCCCCGGAGCTGTCTGCCTGCGCCCTTTCCCACGGCTCTCTGGGAAGTCGGCCGGGAGGTGAGCCTCTGTCCCGCGGAGCCCCGTTACTGATGCTCGTCACTGGCCTGCGTCTCAGCTCACCGGAGACGGCTTACGCCCGCTTCACAGACGAGCAGCCGTGGCGGCCACGTCGTTTGCCTGTCTCTGCCTCAGCGTCCGCGTTGGAAATGCGGCCAGGCGTCCTCCCCGAAGGACGGGGCCACGGCAGGGAGCAGCGACGGCCCCAGGGCCGCGTGCGGACACGCGAGGCGGGCGGCTCCGGGGGCAGCCCCCGCGGAGGGCCGAGGGCGTGCGCGGTGCCACCCGGGTCTCCTGCGGGCTCAGCACTCGGGGACCTGAGCCCTGCAGGTGTCGGGGGGCAGCAGGTGCAGCTCCTCCCAGCCCGGCTGACTCCGCCCGCTCAAGCCCGGGCATTTTATTCCGGAGCAGGGCGGACCGACCTGGCGGTGGCGCCAGGGACCAGTCTCTGCGTGGGCCAGCACGGCACACACTGGACGCCCCTCCAGGGGACATCATGTCCTGGACACCGAAGGCCCGGAGGCTGCTCTACCGGCCAGAGCAGGTGGGTGACGGGCGGGACTCCAGGTGTGGGGGTGACTGTGGATGCTGCGCCCCAGCCGTGGCTCCCGGGAGTCTCAACCCAGGCCCTTCCTGGCGGCGTTTCCCAGTGTGCATCAGGCGGCCACACGCACAGCGCCTCTGGGCCGGGCAGGAGCGCTGTGGGTGTGGCCAGGGGGCTGGCAGACGTGAGCCCACCAGACTGCGGGTCCTCGGATGGGTGGGGTGGGTGCTCAGAGTGGGCAGCGTCGGGGAGGGGACCAGGGACAGCCGCCTGGGGAAGGGGCCGTTGGGGCCGGGTATCGAGTCTGGGGTCGGAGCTTCCTGGGGGAGGAAGTGGACGCGGCTGTGCTCGGCCAGCAGGCCGGGCGCCGTGTGGTGCGGGCGGGCGTGCGGCCTGTGGGCGGGCGCCAGCGGTGAAGGGGGCAGGAGGCCGAGCTCTTGCTTCGTGTGTCGTGGCGATGCAGGAGTGGGGGGCGCAGGAAATGGGGGAGAGCAAAGGTCGCCAGGCTCCCGGGGCACCTGCCCGGCTGCGCAGGATCATGGTTCCCTCTGACTGCCCTTGACGCCCCTACGAGGGCTCCCAGTGGGGCGGGCAGCGCCCCTGTGCCTGCGCACGCCCGCACGACCCAGACACGGCTGCAGCTGGATGTGAACTCGCTCATGCGCCCCGTTTCTCGTAATCCATTCGGCCAGGGGCTCTGTCCTATAACATTGCGTTCTGAGACAGAGTCCCTTGCTCAAGCACTCTGGGCCAGGCTCTGGGCCGGGGACCTGGGGGTAAGTCAGTGTCCTGGAGGAGCTCGTGGCCTAGTGGGGGACAATTCTGCAAGTGAACGACAAAGACTGGGTAGAAAGTTCTGGATTGAGATTGTGCAGGACTTTGGACCGCCCCGAGAAGGCCTTGAGCCAGCCGTGGCCAGGGCCGGCTTCCCAGAGTGATTCTATTGGTCATTCCAGGGTGAGCAGGTGGGAGCCGGTCTCTGAAGATGAACCCCACAAACCACAGTCCCACCTTCACACCCTTGGTTGCCCCGGACACACAGGCTCCGGGCTGGGCCGGTCACTTTCGTGGACAGAAGGCAGCGGGAGAGGCAGGTGTGCTGTGCCAATTCCAGTCACGTGACAGCCTGGCTGCAGCCGACACGTGGAGGGAGGCGAGGGCCTGAGGCTGCGTGGAGAGGGGTGCAGCTGGGGTCCCCTTGCTCTCTCGGGACCCCAAGCCGAACCCGCTGACCTGCCCCCAGAGCCCAGCCCAGCGGCGGAGCCGAGCCCCCGACGTGGTGGCGGTCGGCAGTCGCTAGGTTCGGAGGGCTCCAGGTAAGCAGAGACGAGGCTGCGAGCTGCGGGCGGGAGAGGAGACGGCAGGTGCACCGTGGGGGCCCAGGCGGAGGACAAACCTTCAAACAAAGGACGCCTCCAGGAAGTTTCCCGAGAGAGCAAGGACGAGACACCGTGCACACCGGAGGCCTGAGCGCCAAGACTCGGACACGCGTGTGTCCGCACGGACCGGGCGCCTGAGGGTCTGGGCGTCACTTTAATCGTGAGTATGTTTGTCCCTCTTTCCTGCTAGACCTCGAGGCACTAGGCCATCTGTCTGGCTTGGCTGGTTCCCTTGATCTCCGGCCTGGGGCATAGGAATGCTCCTTCTGGCTCTGGTCCAGGGAGCTGGCCCCTTGGGGACACTGAGGCCCCTTTCGCCACCCGCCCCTTCCTGCCTCTGCCCAGACAGCTGATGCGCCCAGTTCCTGGACCTGACTTTGGGTTACTGTCCCGGGGGACGGAGCTCTCACCCGAGCGTAAAGGCTGAACTGCGCACAGGCGGGACCCATACGTGAGCGTGGGTGTAGGGCGCTCACGGCTGCCAGCCGGGCTGTCGCAGTTGCATGGGCTGGCGTGCCCCAGCGCCTGTTTCTGGGGCTCAACGTCGCTCCCCAACCTCCCTGTGCGCCTGCTCCGTGGCTCTGCCTGGGCTGGAGTGGGCCCTTGACCCAGTTAGAGTCTTTCCATGAGGTTTGTAAAGACTAGAACCGAGGAAAAGAACTCTCCACTTTGTCGTGTGCCGAAGGGGGAAGGCGCAAAGCCCGGTGCCGCCAGCGGCCGTGCTCACACGGGGACCCGCTCAGCTAGGGGGCCGGGCGCACCTGTGAGGCCTGAGGGGTGGGGACACGGAGGTGACACCCGCGCTCGAGTTCCCAGTCCCACTCGGTCCTGAGGTCCCCTGAGGCACCTCAGTGTCCCATCCATGCGGTCAGACTTTTTAAGCTGGGTTGAGTTGGGTTTCCGTTCCTTGCAACTAAAAGAGGGTCCTAATCAGTGAATAATCAGTATCCATAAGAAATAATCAGTAGCCATAAGAGACAATCGGTATCCATGAGAGACAATCGGTATCAGTAAGACATAATCGGTATCCGTAAGACATAATCGGTATCCATGAGAGACAATCGGTATCCATAAATCACCATTCGCGCATTGGACATTGAGCTCGATTTCACTGTAATCGTCCAGAATTCCAGTTCCAGACGCCGTTGACCCTCTCTCGGCCGCGCGCTGGCTCCAGGGCGGCCGTCCCGTCTCGGGGGAGTTACTTCCTCAGAGTTCGTGCGAACTCATTTCTCAGGGGCGCGCGCCCACGGCTGCAGGTTCTGGCGACGCGCCCGCCGCCGTGTCCTCGCCCGTCGCCGCCCCGAGTTTCCTTTTCCGGCGCACGGACGTCGGCTCCGAGCGTCGCGGAGCCGCGGGGCGCGTCACCGTGGGCGTGGACGCTGGTTCTCTCTCGGCCATCCGTTCTGTGTCCGGTCTGGACGCGTCGCCCTTCTCGTCCTTGGAGTCGGCGTCTCGGGGCTGCGTGGACCCGCGTGGCACGCGCCGTTTCCCCGTCCCGGGCACACGCGTGATCTCGAAGCGCGCGTCTTTTTCCACGTCACAGAAACGTTTCTTCTCTCGTGTCTCTGAGCGCATCTTTCCCTCCATCTCCTTCAGGACCCTGTGGAAATGGTCGCGCTGCTCGTGGGTCTCTAGCCCGGGCCTCGCCTGATTCTGTTTCCGGCTCTCGTTTCTTTCCACGTTTCCAGAGACTTAGATGGCTCCGTCCGCCCATTCGCCAGGTTGAGTGTGGGCCGTGTTATCCACAGCTTCTTTCGCGTTCTATTATTTTAGTAATCATGTTTTTAATTTCAAAGATCTCTTTCTGGTCCTTTAATCCCCCCCTTTAAAAAGCCGTGGCCGGCTCGTATTTCAAGGACGCGACAGCCTTTGAGTCTCTCCCTGGATGCTAATTAGAAATTTAAAATTCTCTTCCGTCTTCTGCGTTAATCCTGTCTCATCGTGGATTAGCTGACCGACCACCAGTTCATTCTGGAGGAGCGACTTGCGGGGTTTAGCGGCGCCCGCGGAACCACTCTTCCTGTAGATAAGCACGTTCTTATCAGTGTCTGATGAAGTGGCTCGAAGTGGCCCTGGTAGCTGCGAACGTGCCTTTCCCTTTCTAACCCGGGGGCCGGCGGCGTTTTCCGCGAGTCTTGTCTGCTCTGGGGGCCATGCAGCCTCTGCCACGGTGACCCCTCTCTGCCGTCGTAGCTGGGAAGCTGCCGCAGGTGGCGTGGAAACGAGCAGGTGTGGCCGTGATCGGTGCGACTTTACCAGCGGGACCAGGCGCCATGGCATCTCCGTGGCGGAGGCACCGGGCAGCGCCTGCAGCTGTTTCTCTGCCGCTCCGTGGCCGCGTTCTCTTCCGGCCACGTCCTCGGGGCCGGGGGCGTGGGGTCTTGCGCACGCCCGATGGGGAATCGGCCCTCGTCTCTGCAGGGGACCCCTCCGAGGCCGGGGCCCCTTCTCAAACTTCTCCTCGCAGCCTCGTTCTGTCATCTCGTGTCGTGTATTTCAGATTTTTCTCAGAATTTCGGAGTCACTCATTTATTTATTTTTTTCTGTTTTCCGGGGCTGGCGTTTATTTCTATATTTTTAAAATCATTTATATGGGATTCAGGGAAGAAACCAGCGCTAAGCCTATGAGTTCAGACCACCGTCTTGACCTTGAAGTCTCCTGAGACTCCACTTTAAGACACGGAGGGACCTTGAGGACATTAGTCTGAGTGACATAAGTCAGAGAAAGACAAATACCGTATGATCCCGCTTAGACGTGGAATCTGCAGATCACAATAAACAAACAGAACGA
>NW_024342469.1:1968009-1975479 GCF_902729225.1 Pteropus medius | reverse complement strand
CTGACCACTGCGCCGTACACCTGAAACTGACGTCGAATAATACTGAATGTCAGCTCCAACCGAAAAGAAGAAAACCCGCGTTTCCGAGGCATATTTGCAGATCGCGTAACCTGCCCTTTTCAAGGGCGCCACCCCATGATTTATGACCACGTGGAGCGACCGTCACCATCGGTGCGTGTCGGAACGTGTCGCCCCTCCTGAAGCCCCGTCTGGTGTTTTACCGGGAGCCGGGTCTTTAGATACGTTAAGGCCCGCGTCGCGCTTACATAGTTCGGTTCGTTGACCCAGCCAGGCCTCTGCGGCAGCTCCAGGCCGGCTTGACCATGGTCGGTTTAGTCTGTGCTTCGGTAGCTGTGGGGAGGGCTACTCCTCACCTCCCTCCTTTTTCTGATTTTCTTTACGATCATCTGCTTGTCTCCGGAGGTCACTTTAGAATAATGTCGCTAGGTCTGTTGTCATTGTTTTTTTAACAGCAGGAGTTCGATTGGATTTGGGCCAAATACTCCGACTGTTTGGGGAGAGCTGACGGATGACAGCGTGCAGAGTTTCCATCAGTATCGGCTGTCTTTCCGAGTCCTTGAATGTGTTCTCAGTGCAGCTTATAATTTTCTCTTCACACAAGTACCGAGATTTTTGTTTTCTGTGTTTGCAGGTAATTCTAAGTATTACATGTGTATTTTCATCTGTTGCTATTTCGAGTGGAATCTTTTTTCCCATTATAGGCACTGACTGGTCATTGCTACTCTGTAGGAAAACTATGCATTTTTAAATTTTCATTTAGCATCTAGCCAATTGGCTAAACTGTCATCGATGGTATGTTGACCGCTTATGCATTTTTTATAAGTTACTTCTCTTGGGTTTCCTGGGTGTCGTTGTACGTATCCTCGATGACCCCTGAAGCTGTCTGGTCACTACACCCATGAGGTCTCTTCCGTGCTCGAAGCATCCACTATAGCTACAGAGGACCGCAAAATAATCGTGGGGCAGAAGCTCGCTCGATTTGCACCTGCCGTCGATGGGAACAACGCTGAGCATCGCTGTAGAGAAAGGGCGGGAATGTCTGTCCCTCTGGAAGCCCTGGGAGCCCAAGGGACTTGGAAGGCCTNGTTGACCCAGCCAGGCCTCTGCGGCTGCTCCGAGCTGGCTTGACCATGGTCGGTTTAGTCTGTGCTTCGGTAGCTGGGGGGAGGGCTACTCCTCACCTCCCTCCTTTTTCTGATTTTCTTTACGATCATCTGCTTGTCTCCGGAGGTCACTTTAGAATAATGTCGCTAGGTCTGTTGTCATTGTTTTTTTAACAGCAGGAGTTCGATTGGATTTGGGCCAAATACTCCGACTGTTTGGGGAGAGCTGACGGATGACAGCGTGCAGAGTTTCCATCAGTATCGGCTGTCTTTCCGAGTCCTTGAATGTGTTCTCAGTGCAGCTTATAATTTTCTCTTCACACAAGTACCGAGATTTTTGTTTTTTGTGTTTGCAGGTAATTCTAAGTATTACATGTGTATTTTCATCTGTTGCTATTTCGAGTGGAATCTTTTTTCCCATTATAGGCACTGACTGGTCATTGCTACTCTGTAGGAAAACTATGCATTTTTAAATTTTCATTTAGCATCTAGCCAATTGGCTAAACTGTCATCGATGGTATGTTGACCGCTTATGCATTTTTTATAAGTTACTTCTCTTGGGTTTCCTGGGTGTCGTTGTACGTATCCTCGATGACCCCTGAAGCTGTCTGGTCACTACACCCATGAGGTCTCTTCCGTGCTCGAAGCGTCCACTATAGCTACAGAGGACCGCAAAATAATCGTGGGGCAGAAGCTCGCTCGATTTGCACCTGCCGTCGATGGGAACAACGCTGAGCATCGCTGTAGAGAAAGGGCGGGAATGTCTGTCCCTCTGGAAGCCCTGGGAGCCCAAGGGACTTGGAAGGCCTGGGACGACTGCCTCCGGGGCATCGGCGCGGGCGGGCGAGGCGGGGCGGGCAGAAAGGCTCCCTGCTGCACGGGGGTGGCCCGCACTGCGCCCTGCGTCCTGACAGGCTCCCTGTTCGGAATGTGTCCCGACTGGAGACGACTCGAGAGGGGCCCTTGCCCGTGGTGTCGTCGGTCTCGCCCGTCCTTCAGCTCACATTTCTTCCCTTGCAGGAAACGGGAGGGACCCTGGCACGTCCCCTTCTCAGGGACTTCCGTCCATCCTTCTTCCTCCCTCCTAAATCTTTGCCCTCCTGCGTCGTCCCGGCCCACGCCTCCCCTCACCCCCGAGTCCCCGTACCTGGGTTCCCACCGCGTCACCCGCAGAGCCTCACTCGGGCGTCACGCTGGGCGCTGTCAGATGGCCAGTCGCTCGTGACTTTTCTTCGCAAGCGGTTGAGAACCAGCTTATCTGGTTCCTCCAAACGGCCAGTTGATATTTCCTGTGAAGATGATTGGCATCTTCATGTTTTTCCAGCCTTCCTGCCTGAAAACTTGGTATGTGTGTACAGATACGTAAGTCTTCTTCGATATATTTTTTTATATTTCCTTTTTCTAATAGAGCTTACACACTTCTTAGGTTTATTTGTGGGCATTTTAATCTTCTTTTCATTATACTTCCAAACAATTGTGTTTTAATGCATAGAAGCTATTGACTTCTATATACCAATTTTATGTCCACAGCTTTGGTGAATTCCATTAACGCAGGGAGGAGGCCAGGGAACGAAAATGTTAATCAAGCGACAGCCACAGACTCCACGTGCTCATCAGCCCTGAGGCCAGGGCAGGAGGGCACCTGTGAACAGAGGAAGGTTCCTGCTGGGATGCTAACAATCCCTTCCCCACACCGGGAGGGAAAACAGAGCCTTTGAGTGGCAACTACACAAAATAAAGTCATTCGTTCCCTGAGGCCGAAATCACCGGGAACCTATGGATCAAAGGCTGGGAACTGCCCCGGAGGGACTTTTGTGCTACACAGCCTCACCCTTTCCCCTGCACACCCCTCCCCTTCCTCAGTGTCTGTCCACATCAAGGGAAAACAGGTAAACGAAGTCTTCAAACCGTAATGCACAGAAACTAAGAGCAGTATGTAAACTGGATCCCCGAACGCTCGAGGTGCCTCTCGGCGTCTTTACTCTGTCCTTCTCGCCGTCCCCATCTGTCCCTCTCGCTGTCCCCACCTGCCCCTCTGAGTCTCTCCCTGTCCGGAGCGTGACCCCTTCTCTATCGAACTTTCCTTCCGACTGACGTGGGCGGCGTTAGGATTCTTTCCTGTGCTCAGGGGAGAAGCCTCCCTCTCCCTCCCTGAGCCAGGGAGTGTGCCCTGTCCTGCCCCACCGTGTTTACTTGTAGTAGTTTCTCAGTTTATTTTCGTAGAATTTCCAGATTTAATCCTAGCATCGGCAAATAATAATAATAATAATAATAATAATAATAATAATAATTTATCTGTTCTCGATGTTTATATATGTCATTTCTTTCTCCTGGTTAATTGCGTTGGCGAACATCTCTAGGATAATATTCCGTAATAGTGGCGATGGTAGACATCGTAGTCTCGTCTTCACTTTAACGGGAGGATGTTTATAAGTATTTTCCTATTAAACATACTGTTGACCTTTGAGATGAGATAAATGTATTTTATCACATTGATTATCGGTCTAGTGATTTTCGAGAGGTTCAAAAAATAAAACATGGATGTCGGGTTATGCCGACGCTTTTCCATCATAAACAGAGATGAGCGTATGATTTGTCTTTTAATCTAAATGTGTGACGAATTATATTAATAAATTTCCCAGTATTGAAACATCCAGGCATTTCTGGAAAGAGATAAGGTGTGTTTCTTTATTTTTTCCTCGAATTTTCTGAAGATCTTACTTTAGGAACGTCGCTGCTTTGTTCCAGCAGATGCTAGGGATTCGCCGTGGATGGATGGCGTCCTTTGTCATTAGAACAGACTCTGTTTTTCTCCCTTTAATGCTTTTTGTCTTCCATTCAATCTTTTCTGATACTAAGATTTTGAGGTTTTATTTTTCTGCATTTTAATTTTTACCCCCAACCTTTCTCCATTACTTTGTTTTAGGTGTGTGTTTTGTATGTCGCACGGATGTGTTTTGTGATCTAATCTTAGTCATTTTGTTGTCTGTTTATGAGTGGAAAGCATGCCCTTTGAGACGGGCCAGGCACCAGTGTTAGCGAGCGTGCCCAGCAGCCCCCAGGGGCGGGCAATTCCCAGGGGTGACCACACATAGAGTTTCCAGCCAATGTCGTTTAGTCATTTAGTTTGATTATGTAGGTTTAGCTGATATGGGTATTAATATATAGATATATAGATATCTTGATAAGATAGTTTGGTTCTACTTGTCATGATATATTAGTATGTCTTCTGTTCAAACCTTAAATACTTTTCACTGCACAGTCCCTGTTTTTTTCATTTTGTGCCCCTATTACTTTCGATAATTTAGAATGTGTATATATTTGTTTGAATGGTTATATTTCTTTTCTATTGAGATAAAATTCACGTAACGTGAAGTTAACCGTTAACTATTTTAAAGGGTATAATTCAGTGGTAGTTATAATTTTGAATCCTACACTTATGAATTATTTATAATCATTCTCTATTGATTTAGACCAACAGTTCTAAATTTTGGGGCCTCGTTCCAGTCTTAAAAACCATCAAGGAGCTCAAAGAGCTTTTGTTTATGTGGGCTATATCTATCAATGCTTACTGTATTAGAAATAAAAACCGAGAAATTTTGAAAAATGTATTATTTTATTTAAAATCACAATGATAAGCCTATTACATGTTAGCATAAATAACACGTTTTAATGAAATATGGTTATATTTCTAATACAAAAGAATATTTAGCAAGAAGAATGGCATTGTTTTGCATTTTTGCAAATCTCCTTAGTGTTTGACTTAGGAAGACAGATGGATTCTTATATCTGCTTTCACATTCGCTCTGTTGGGATGTGTTGTTTGTTTTGAATTTTGAAGAAAACCTGGCTTAACACAGACGTGTGATTAGAAAAGGGAGGAGTATTTTGATAGTCTTTTCAAATAATTATGAATATTCTGCTCTGGCCAGTGAAGCTTTTTTTTAAAGGTTAGTTGCATTATGGAATCCGAAACCATATCAGTAGCCTTCTGTTCTCTGTTACACTAAAGTCTATTCGTCTATATTGTGTTTGGATTGGACCTTTTACCCCTTTGAGATTCTGTAACACATGCACCGGTCATTAGGAAAACGACCCTGAGTTATGTAGCTATTTAAAGAATCACATTTGTTAGACCTAACCCTGGAGGTGAGACTTGCTCACTGAAAACCATAAAAGGTTGCCGAAAGAAATTAAAGACACACATAAATGGAAAGGCATCGTCTTCGTGGATCAGGAAACTTGATGTCGTTAAGATAACGCAGGCTACCCGGAGCGGTCCACAGACGCTAGCAGCGATCTGGCGTGGTTTGAAATAGAAAAATGTATCTTACAATTCATATGGAATCTAAAGGGACCCCAAGTAGCCAAAAATAATTTTGAAAAAGAAAACAGAGTTGGAAGACTCACACTTTCTGATTTTAAAACACATTACGAAGCTACGGTGATCAAAATGGCATGGTACCGGCATAAAGACAGATAAACAGACCAGCACCGTGGAGTAGGGAGCCCAGAAATAACCGCACGTGTGTACGTGGTCAAGTGACCTTCAACCAGGGCGCCAGGCGTGCTCCGTGGGGAAACCGGCTGCCGATATGCAGGAGAATGAAGTTAAACCCTTACTTTCCACCACATACGGAAATAAACTAAGACAAAACAAAACAAAACAAAACAAAAAAACTCTTAGAAGAAGACATAGGAAAAAGTTTTTTGACACTGGACTTGGCAATGATTTCTTGGATATGACATCAAAAGCATAGACGACAAGCAAAACAGACAAGTACAACAGCATTACACTTAAAAGAACTTTTGCGCATCAAAGGACGTGATCAACAGATTAAAACAAAACAACCTATGGAATGAGAGAAAATATTTGCAAATCATGTATCTGACAAGGGGTTAATATCCAGAATATATAAAGAACTCCTACAACTCAACAACCAAAGATCAAATACCCCAATTAAAAAATGAGCAAAGACTAGAACAGACCATTCCTCTGAAGATGACGTAGAAATGGCCGTGGGCACGTGAACATCAGATACTCGATATCGTGGACAGACGCAGAGCCACGTGGCGGTGGGCGCCACACCCGTTAGGATGCTTGCTGTGAACTTGAAACGAATAATGAAATAAAATGCTAAAATCAACTACAACGGCAACAGAAACCAGCAGGTGTTGGGGGGACGTAGAGACATTAGAGCCCCCAGCGGGGCCCCGCGTGCCGTCGCTGAGCGTGGCGCTTTGTCTCACATCATCGGCCGCCTTGCCGGCCCCCCATCTCTGCAGAGCCAAGGGACGGGGACCCCAGGGGATTAGGGAATTTACCCCGACCCCCTAGCTGGAAAGGGACAAAGCTGGAGAACACTCGAGGTCAAGGAAACGGGCGGCAGTTGAGGTGGGCAAGGCGGGGCGTGCCTGGCGAGTGGGCCCGGGCAGCTCAGGTGGGCACTGGGGCTTCCCGGGCGGATCAGGGCAGAGGGCTGGAGATCCCGGGGGAGGGCCTCGCGGCAGGGGCGGAGGGGGCAGAGGGACGCTGAAGGACAAGCGCTGGAGGATCCAAAGGAGCAGGGCCTGGGACTCGCCTTCGGGCTGGAGCCCCATGCAGCTGGTCGCCACCTCCCCTGTCCCTCGCTGGCCATCCCCACCTCGCAGGGCTGCGGTGTGTGAAGGGGCCGGCCAGGGCCGGGAGGGGCGGCACGCGGCACGGGTCCCCCTGCCTCGGGCCCTCTCTCCTCTCAGGACATGGTGTCCCTCCCCAGAGTCTGCGCGCCCTGCATGCAGGTGCGGCCGACGTGGGAGAAACAGCCTTCAGCTGCTCCGAGCACTTCCTTTCGAGACTGTGGCTGCCATGGCAAAGTTGAACGACCCAGAGCTTGGGTACACAAGCTGGACAGCAGCCTCTCCCGGGACGCGATGGCACTCCGCTGTCGCAGACCCGCCGGGCACTGCTTGGAGCCACAGCTGGAGCTGACCCACGAGGCTCCGTAGGCGGGTACGTTCGGGCCGGTGAGGAAGTGGGCCTGGCCGGCGGCTGGGTTCCAGAGCCACCGCCGCCCAGAAGTGGACCGTTGGCGTCCAGTCTCCCCCATGCTTCTTTCTGCTGCCCCAGACATACCCACTGGCCCCGCAGAGGGGCCGAAAAGAGGGTGCATTCAGTACTTTTCCTAAAAAGGAAGGAGTCACAGGCTGAAGGGTCAGTCCCGTCTTTGCCCTACAGAGACTCGGAGACCGAAAGCTGTTCCTGACGTCATCAAGGTTAGTGGCTCTTACAGAATTAGAAACAGGGTCGATTCTTTCAAAACCACTGGTTCAGAGCAGAAGCCCCGAGTGACCATATTCACACACA
>NW_024342469.1:1963485-1967816 GCF_902729225.1 Pteropus medius | reverse complement strand
CCAGTCGTTCATTCGCCCAGAGCCCGCCTCTGCCAGGCCCCGGATTCACAGGCGGTTCCGCTGTGGTTCCTCGCGCCTCTCAGAGGTGAAGACCAGTCTGCAGACAGACATGCTAACGGGAAGCAGCCAGGTCGTGGGGGTTTTGCGGGGGGCTTGTCTTCTGAGGAAGCTCCCCCAGCTTCCCAGGAGACGTGACTTACATAAGCCGGGCCTCAGGAAAAGATCGAACGCTGATTCGTGAGCAAAGTGGGTGAGGGTGAGGGCCGCCCGGGCAGAGCGAGCGGAGCACACCCACGGTCATCACGGAAGGAGCCTGACTCGGGCACGGAGTCTCAGAGGACAGGGCCGAGAAGGTTGGGGCTGAGGCACAGGTCCTGGGGCCCCCGGGTCCCAGGGAGAGTGATTCGGGGCTTTATTTTGTGGGCAGTGGGAGGCTCTGAGGTCTTTAAACGTGGAGTGACCTGGTCACTTTTGCCTTCCGTAATGTCTCTGGGACAGTGGCCGTGTGGAGGAGGGAAATCTGGAGCCTCGGAGGTAGAGAGCAGATGGTTGCAGTGGCCCGAGTAGGAGACACTGGGGCCTGGGCCATGGCATGGCAGCGAGGGTCCCGGATCCCCAGCATGTTAGGAAGATACATCTGGCAAAGCCCGTGAACATGGGGGTCAGGTGGTTGCTATGGAAACCTCAGAGTTTCCCTTCCTGCCTGAACGGGGTGCGTGTGGAACAGACCAACAATTACCTTGGGCTTTACAGGCACGAAGGTGGGTTTGGGCTGCCCTCGATGTCACCAATGAGATGTGTGTCACTGCTCCCTCTGAGTGACACTTTGCCCAGAGGAGGCCGTCGTGTCAGGGATGAGCAGAGTTGAAGCAGCCCTCTCTATTCTGAGGGCGGGAAGGGACGGCGCCAAGTTCATTAAGGCTGTTTAGGTCAATTACACCAACTGGACAAATGACCTCATGTAAGTCTACAATGCAGCAGTCACTTGGCAGCAGAAATGTGTGACAGAGATGCAGGGCAGAAGAGACTCTTAATTCCAGAGCAGGAGGGTTCCCGATAGAGCTCTTAATGCAGCTGCATTTAACGGGTGAAAAAAATAGTAGCAGCAAAATAATTTTAATTAAGATGATGGTTATGATGTCACAGGATGGTGATGGTGATGATGGTGATGGTGATGACGGTGGTGATGGTGATGATGATGGTGGTGATGGTGATGGTGATGATGGTGATGACTATTAACATTTATATCGTGCCTGCTATTTGCTAGTCACTATTCTAAAAACTTTCCTAAAATTAACTCACTCAGTCCTCGCAGAAGCCCTGTGAGGAGACATTCTCATTCTTACTTTCCGTGTGGGCGACCCAAGGTGCAGAGTGTGTGTTGTGACTTGCCCAGCGTTCACAGCACGTAAGGGAAGAGGGGTGGACACCAGCCGGCATTCACATCATTCAGCAGAAGGCAGAAAACATTTTGGAAAAAACCATGAGCCCTGGGAATGAGAATGGGTTCTTCTGAGCGACTGTGACTCTGCAGAAATGTTCGCCCTTGCCCGCGCCCGGGCCGTGTACGTCAGGCCCGTGCGGGCGGGGAGGGGAGCCGTGAGGGTGGCGCAGGCTGCTCCAGAGCTCGCGCGTTCCGTGTGGTTCTAGGGGAAGGGGAGGCTTTTGGCTCAGCCCTTTCCCCACGGGTCAAGGCCGAAGGACTGCGGGATGGGTGAGCCTCTCACCGTCAGAGGACGCAAGTAGAGCCTACTGGCCGCGGCCTGAGGGGCTGGGCCTGGTGACGTCTGCGGCCCATTTCGACTTTGCGATTCTATCATTCCCGGACCATAGAATCCCAGATGGGGAAACTGGGGCTCACTGAGGCGACTTGTCCATGGCTGCGGAGACGGTATACCATAGCCAGGTCACTCTCCATTTAGCCACCGTTCAGAGCCCGTAGATGGGAACACTTGTTCCCCTCCCCTCGTGTTTCCGTGTGGAGGGTCATCCTTTTAGGTAACACTCCTGGACCCAGGTGGGGATGGGTTCTGCAAAGCCAACCCGCTGGGTGGTAAGGGCCTGCTTGGCCTGACCCGGCCTTTGCCAGGAGCCCAGGGCTAAGAGGCTCATAGGGAGGGCATCCAGGTGGGCCATGGGGTAGAAAGGGCACAGCCTTTGGGGCCAGATGCTGTGTGACCTTGGGCAGACCCGTCACCTGCCCCGAGCATGGTTCCCCACCTGTGAAGTGAGGCTGTCCAGCGGTTGAGGCCCACCGTGGGATGAATAAACGGGGCTCTGGACGAGTCTGCACTGCAGCGGCCTGGTGGACGAGCTCCCCCACAGACTTTCCGCTCCCCTGAGCCCCCCGAGGCATCCCGGGCTGCGTGTCCTAACACCCGGCTCCTCCTGGATGGCCACCTGCCTGCGGGTCTCTGCCCCGTCCCCACCCGCCACCCCGTCCATCGGCTTCGGTGGCAATCAGCCATCTCCCACACCTCCCGGCTCCTGTTCATCGAAACAGCTGGTGCTATTTGTTCTGGCTGGTTTCCCTTATTTATTGGCACATTTTCGGGAGGCGCATAACTCTGTCTTCCAACCATTTTTCCGCAGCCTCTTCAAATCGAAACGATCGATCCGGCCTCTGCCTTTCTCACTGCTGTGCCGGACCCGCCTCCCCAGCTGCCCCGCCCACCTCTCCCCTTCAAGCAGCAATTAGATTTAAATCCATTTTCTCTAAAGGAAAAAAATTAATCACCGTCCCAGGCCCAAGACAGCCCTGGTGTCAAGGGCACGTTGCCGGACAGGCGAGGCTGGACAGGAGGGCAGCTGACTCTGCTCTTTCGGGCCCAGGGTGAGTTCTGACCCAGACGGGCCGAGCCTCCACGGGTCTCCGGGAGCGTGGCCAGCGGCTGTGGGATCACAGTGGGGCTGCGGGCCAGGCAGGAGGGGCTGGCCTTTGGAGGTCAGGTCAAGGTCGTCACCTAAGCAAGGTTCAGGGTCCTTTTGAAGATTTTCTTAGGTGTCTGAGCTCCAGGCAAGGCGCAGGCAGAGGGACGAGCGTGTCGTTGCTGGGCTTCGTCCCCGCTCACCCCCCTCTTTGTTTTAGCCATGAGGAGGCCGAGGGCCGAGTTTACAGCTGAAGTTCAGGAACGGCTTGTGCCCCCATGGATGGGGTCAGGCTGCCTGTCGCACCCCATCACCGTGCTCGTCTACGGCGGGTCATTGATCTTGTGTTTAATACCCTGAAGTCCGCAGGCGCCTCCCCCATCTGCCCGGAGCCCGGTGAGAACTCGTGGTCACGAGCGCTTTTATAAAGGGAGCCGTGGTGTCACTGGGAGTGCTGGGTCCTTTTGGGAGACCCCTAGGACTTGGTGACACTGTAAACCAGTCAATGCCATCATTTCACGTGGCCAAGGAGACAGGGCCCGGGCAGGGGAGATGCCGGCTCCGAAGACCAAGGACCGAAGGCTGAACGGCACCAGGGCCCAGGCTCCCAAGTCCCAGCGGGCCGGGTCCCAGCCAGGGGCTCGCCGCCCGCCACGTGAGGCCCAGGAGGGTGCCCCCCCCTCCGCCCACTCGTGGTGAAGCAGACACTCCTTAAGGAACCCTTAAGAGTGGGGACAGAGGGACGTTGCGCTCGGCCAGTGTCTGCCATGTGACAGTCTGCTGGCCAGCACAGGATCGGACCGTGATTCAGGGAGGCGTGGCCAGGAAGGCTGCGGTCAGTGTTGCCCAAATCAGATTATGGCGGGGGCCAGCAGTCAGTCCGGCCTTCCAGGCTCCTGTCCCGTGGAGACGTCCTTCCTGGTAGCTGAGACCAGGCGGGGTAAGCCAGGCGCCCACGGTGCCAGGTTCAAGGAGGTGCTTCCTCAAGGCCGAGTGCGGGCAGTTGGTGTGGGCTGGACCCGAGGGGCAGCGAGCGCCTCCTCACATTTTGCTCCTTGGGCTTCCGTCTCCCATGGGGAGACAGCGCTGTCCTGCCTTGCGTGTGGGCTGCCAAGCGCCCTGGGGCTGAGCAAGTATGAACCAGCTTCTTAGACAGCAGACGAGCAGACCTGAGCGGACCCGTGTGCACCCAGTGCCCGTCACACCGGTGAGGAAGGGGTGTCCCAGTCACGGGTGAGGACGCTGAGGCCCAGAGAGGCCCACTTTCGCCCCGTGGCCATTAGTAGGAGGACCCGGCTGCTTCTAGCCTCCAGGGAGCGCTGCGTGTGTGCGTGCGTGTGTGTATGTATGTGTGTGTTTGTGTGCATGTGTGCACATGCGTGTTTGCTCGTGTGCATGTTTGTGTGCGTGTGCGCACATGTATGCATGTGTTTGCGTGTGTGCATGTGTAGGTGTACGTGTGC
>NW_024342469.1:1948675-1961549 GCF_902729225.1 Pteropus medius | reverse complement strand
GCCTCACCTGTCCCCTGTACTGTGGGCTCCATCGGTCATATGACCTCCCTGGGCTTTGGACCTTACGGTGGGAGATGACCTGGCCCTGGGCCCTGACACCCTGCTCACCTCTTGCCAGAGATGTCCTGGACTCCCCTCCTGTGAAGAGCTCTCTGTAACTCCGGGTGGGAAGTGCCGCCTCTGGGCCCCAGCGTCTTTCGCTGTGAACTAAGGCGCTGGGCTTGGATGACGTGTTCACTCATTCGCACATTCGCTCACGCATCCGTTCGTCGATGCCGCAGTCAAGTCCCGCTCCACGCCCAGCAGCGGGTTCTGTGCGCGTGCCTGCGTGTCTGCCGTTGAAGGCTCCACGAGGGGACGATGCCGTGCGCAGTGAGGACACACCACGCGTCCTCCTGCCACGTTTCTCCTCGGCCTGGCGCTGACTGACCGAGTCATTCGCTCTGAACGACGCCGTGCCCGCCCGCCCGCCTGGCCTTTCGATGGCTGCTGGGACCCCGGGTGTTTGCAGCCGCCTGAGGTCATGCCGTGCGTCCCGTGACTTCTGCCCTGGGGCCAGCGAGGGGCTTTACGGAGCGTTTGCTCCCCCGTCGGGCCGCCGGCCGTGCGGTGCGGGGAGCCCCCAGAGCTTCAGTAGGATTACAGATTCTCCTTCGCCAGGCATCTACTGGGCATCTCCGCGTGCCGGGTACCGGGTGGTGCTCAGTGGTGGGTAGGTGAGCAACCGCCAGGGGGCCAGGGCTCTGTTTGGCTCGAGCTGTGTTTTCAGCACCTGGGACAGTGCCTCGTGCCCGGTGGGTGCTCAGGAAAGCACTGTGAGTGAGTGAATGAGTGAACGAGGCCACGTCCCTGCTCACGGATCCCCCAGCACAGAGCAGGAGCCAGGGCAAGCCCATGACGGTGGCCCAGCCCGGCGCGTGTGCTGGGGCTCAGCTGGGGCTCAGTGCCCAGGTCTCAGCCTCCCCTCCCTCCCCTCCCTCTCTCCTCCTCCTCCCTCCCCCCTCCTCCCCTCCTCTCCTCCTGCTCCCCTCCCTTCCTCTCGATCCCTTCTTCCTTCCCCGCCCCTTCCGCTTCCTCGGCGCCCACTTCCTTCCCTCTGCCCGCCCTCCCCACACCAGACTCTCCTAGTGGCTTCCCCTCTGAGGCTCCCGCAGAGCGCGGCCCCGTGCACGGTCGCTGTCCCTCTGTGTGTCCGTCCCTCAGAGGGCAGGTTCCAAACCCAACTGGTTGCCTTGGCCCCGGAATGTGGTGCAGAGTCAGAATGAGCGCCATATGCCAAAGATTGGCTTAGGACAGAGGTGGTCAGGGAGGGCTTCCTGGAGGAGGGGGTACACGTGTGCTGTTCCACATATCAAAGGCTGGGCTGACGGCAGCACTTCTGGGGGCCGAGCACAGAAGGGTTCTGAGCAAGCTGCAGTTGCCATTCTGTTTGGATTTATTGGGGTGAATATTCATGGAGTCCGGATGCACAGATGGATCGGGTTCTGGTGGCGGCCACGAAGGCGTCACTTACGGACCGGCCCCATCTTGTCTGATGCAGCGTCTTCTCTCGAAACACGTCATCCCAACCGATCTCTGCGGCGAAGCCAGCGGAGACAGGTCCAGGCCAGCCCGGGCCTCCGCTTCCTGCTTCCCGTCTGTCCCCACATCGGCCCCCTGAGGACCTCGATGTGAGTTTGCAGGAGAGAAACAGAGGCCCGGAGCGGCACGTCGCCAGCTGGCAGGAGCAGGGCCGGTTACGCCTGAGTCGCAGGTGAAGACTGGCCCTGTCCCCAGCCGCAGAGCCTGGGGGGTCGCGGCTGGAGGGGAACCCCGCTCTGCCACCCGCCAGCCGGACAGTCCCGACCGCGATGGCTGCGTCCTCATCTGTGAAACGGGGCGATCCCGAGGGTGAAATGCAGCGAACACGGGCCGGGCGCCTGCAGTGGCCCTGGCCGCAGCTGGGCGGCGCTCCACGGCCCGCAGGTAGGGAGGGAAGTGGTCACCTGCGTCTGTGCAGCGGCCACCGCGCACTGGGCACCAGGTCATTCACATACACCGACCTTTAATCCAAACGTCCCATGAGGAATCACCAGCCCCATTTTGTAGAAGAGAAAGCAGAGGCTCAGACGTAGCTGGGAAGCAGCGGAAACAGATTAAGAGCCAGCTGTGTCCTGCAGACCGTCCCCGGCCGCCTCCCGGAGACGCAGACCCCTGTGCCCCGGCTGCAGTCCCCTGCCCTCCCGCCCGGCGACCAAAACCAGCAGCTTCGGAGCAGAAACGCGTTTCAAGCTGAGTTCTGGAGGGAGAGACTGGTTCCCCGGGGCAGCGCCTGAGCTGGGTCCCCAAGGAGGGCCGTGGCGGCAGGCCCTCATCCACGCCCTGGGACCCCAACTTCCAGAGTGTCCCAGGCGGAGGGACCCTGCTCCCACCGACCTGTCACTGGGCAATGAGGGTCTCGTCCCCTTTCTGATGGAGGGAGGGCCGTCTCAGGGTGACACTTCACAGTGTCCTTCTGCAGTGAGGAGGGTGACCAGATGTCTGGGTGACTGGCTTCCGGGAGGACTCGCTGGTCCTGCATGCCCGGCCTGGCTGGGTGGTCTCGGGGGACCCCCCATCCCGGCGCTGGGCTCCCTGGCCGCCCGGCCCCACGCTGCCCGCTCTCTCGTTTTCCTGCGTGTGTCACGTCTGTAGCTGCTCTGGGGCTCCTCGTCACGGGGCCAGGCCGGGGTGGCCTCGGCCGGCTGCACAGAAACAGACGGGCAGCTCTGACTCGGCACCGTTCGCCAGGGCTCTGTGGCCTCTGCCCTCATCCCTCCGTGTGTCCTCGGTCACTTAGCCTCTCTGTGCCCTAGTGTCCTCGTCTGTGCCCTGTTCCTACGAGCTGTCACGTGTGTTAAATGACGCTTGATACAGAGCCCTTGGAACAGCCATCACCGGGTTAAAGGTTACTGTCCCCCCCCTCCAGTGCCCAGGTTACTGTCCACCCCAATCCCCTGGGGCTGCCGTACTGAGTGCCACGAATGCGGGGCTTTAAACAGCAGGCGTGTTCCTGTCACGAGGTGTCTGCAGGGCCGTGTGTGTCCAGGGGAGTCTCGCTGGACCCAGCACGGGCACTGACAGGTGGCTCGCGTTGGACGGTGGACGTGTGGATGGATCTGGACAGTATGGAAAGGCCAGACAAGTGCTGTGGGGGCGCGGGGGGCGTCACATTGGGAAACTTTGAGAAGAAGGGACACCTTGAGCTGAGATTTGAGGGGGGTCCTAGAATCAGGAGGAGGAGGAGGAGGGCCTTCCAGGTGGAGGGAGCAGCACACACAAAGGCCGGGTGGGGGCAGGTGACAGTGTGCTGTGCTCTGTGCCCGCTGTGTGTGGCACTGGACAGCGAGGCTGGCGGGCCAGCAGGCCTGGGCCTGGGGGGCCAGCCGTGGTGAGCAGAGTCACTTGTTTTTGGAAGGGCTGCTGCGTGGCGCAGGGGGCGAGGCCGGAGGGACCAACCCAGGGCCGGAGGCCCGAGACAAGGCCCGCGCAGCAAAGCCGGGGTCCTCAGCGCCCGAGCCCGCCTCTGCCAGTGCCTCCTTGGGCCTCTCGGCTGCCCGGCTGCGTCCATTCTATTGTCCGCTATCCATCCAGGCCCCACGCGGGGACACACGCTCGCCAGTGGACGTGCGGACAGATGCACGGAGTGCGCCCCTGGTGTCATCTCGGGGGGCAGCAGCAGCTCTGAAGGGCGGCCGGGCAGTTAGGGTGCAAGACTGAGCGGCTGGCCCCGTCGGGCGTCTGTTGTGGTGTGTTTGTCGCCCAGCCACGTCCAGCTCAGTCTGCGTGCCTGTTACTGCCCAGGCGGACGCCGTCTCTGGCCCGGAGGTGCTTCTGGGCGGTGGAGATAAAGTGGCGAGACCTGTGGACTCGGCCGAAGCCAGGTGTCTGCGGGTGCAGGGGCTGCGGGGGGCCCAACGCGGGCGGGTGCGTGAGGGGCGTGAGGTGTTGTCCACAGTCATCACAGCGGCTCTTCGGGAGGAACCCCCATGCCGAGGAAGGAGCATTCGGAGGGCTGCGTGGGCGGCCAGGGTCTTCCAGCTGGTGCTTTGTCACCAAAGGCTGTGAGCACTTGGCCGTGTTGCTGTGCGTCCAGGGACTAGAGTGGACAGTCGAGCTGGGGACTGGGTGTGGGTGCCGCGCGGGCCGGGAGTGCTGAGCAGTGTCCTGTGGGCACCGTCACATCTGGGAAAGAAGCTCTGGGACATGGGCTGAGTGTCACCGCTGCACGTGATAGAGGGTGGCCCGTGGACTGGTACATTAGAGTCGTTTCACGTAGCCCAAAGCAGCCGTGGGCAGCAGCCTCTAGCTTGGTGGCTTCCTCGTGTCTCTTGGGGTCGACGTTGCTGACATATGGGCCTGTGAAAGCTGAGCCCGCCACCGAGAGGCCAGCTGGCCTCGTCCCTTTGCAGGGTGTCTGGGAGGGGACCTGGGGACCACTGGGTCCTGGGGACCACTGGGTCCTGGGGAGGGGTCCTGAGGACCACTGGGGCCTGGGGACCACTGGGTCATATCCGAGGTCAGTGCCCCCACGGTGGCCGCATCTTGGCTTGAGCCCAGACCTCCTCGGTCCCGGCTGAGCTGTCCCTCCCTCGTGGCCACGGAGGCCGGGGGCTGAGCGAAGTGTCACCTGGCTCAGACTGGCCGGTGGGCAGAGACCGCAGGTCTTCCTGGGCCTGGTTCCCAGCCCCGTTTGCACGTTCACAGACTCTTTTCCTTCCTGCCTGGTGGCCTTAGTCTCTCCTGTCCCCCTAAGCAGCCTGGGGTTACGAAGACTCCTGATGAACCCGGGGTGAACCCCGACTCTGTCTTACTGGCTTTGTGGCCTCAGCAGGTCCCTTCGGATCCCCGGGCCCTGGCGTCCTGGTGGTGGGAGTTTCCCATGCAGGACAGAGATACGTAAAGGCCGCTCGCGGTGGGGTCGCAGGCCGGCTAGCGGTCTGTGGCTCGTGGCCAGGGCGATGTTCCGGTCACCTTCTCGAACCTGCTCCGCCCCTGACTTTCACCTGAAACACTGAAATAATCTCCTCTCGACCGTCCTCAAAGCATCAAATGAGGAAAATGACGAGAGCAAGCGGCCAGCGCCGTAGACGTGAGCCCGCGCGGTCCCCCGCGCCGTCCCCGTCCCCACTTTCCAGACGAGGGGACGACGCTCCAGACGAGGGGGCGTCTCTCAGCACCTGCCCTCGTCTTTTGCCTTTTACATGACGCATCCCCGTGCGGGTCGCATGGAAGCGCAGTTCTCGCCTCGTGCACGCCCGTGGGGACCAGGCCTCTGCACACTCCCCACGATGGGGCGGGCGAGGACCGTCCGTAACTTCATCAGTGGGATTTGGAATGGACTAAATGACTCCAGTTTGTCATTTTTACCAGACGCTTTACAAAGAAAATCAATTAATTCCAATGACTGATCGTTTTCATCTAATTTATGGAATCGAAGTAAAGCTTTTGAAATTCCTGCGATGGCTGGAGAAACAGTGATGTGATTTTGGTGACAGTCGGGTTGTGGCGAAAACGGCGTCCTCGGTCCCTCGGTGAGGAAGGGGTTGGGCTCTGCCGGGAAATTCAGGCGGGCGTGGATGATCCCACAACCGGACACGAACTGTCGTGGTCACACTTTGAAACTGTTATGTGTGCCCCCGAATAACCGGAGGTAAATAAATGAGTGACGCTGATGCTAAAGCTGAAAGAAACTACCGTTTAATTTTGTTTGGCACGGTCACACTCTCTCTCGCTTTCCTCGTCATTAATCCGATTTGAGAAATAGTCGAGTCTTTGCAGAATTACTTGGCAGATCGACTCAAGAGTCCTATAACGGCACTAAACTTTTTATAAACCAATCCTCTCAATTGTGGGTGCCGCCCCATAGTGTCGGTTGGGACCCTTTCTTTGAAGCATTCAGAGGGTGGAAGCTGCAAAACGCTGGTCATTAACATTTTTGCAAATCGTGATGATTGGAGACAAAGCAGGAAGACAGCCACCTTCATCGCTGCCACAGCAAGGGAGTGACGGAATGAGCGGGGCCCGGGCAGCTCGGCGTATGAGCTTCCACCGGAAATTCTCATTCAACCTGGGGCTGATCTTGACCTATGGGAAGGGTCTTCAGATGGGGCTCCTGTGTTTAATCGGGTAGGTTTACGAGGGGGACCAGGATGCCAACGCGTGGAGAAGCGCCAGGATTTGTGGCGTCTGCATTCAGTGAAATATTCAAAAGACTCGTGAACGCAGGTGATGTATTCGGCGTGTTTTGTTATGAAAATATGTGTCCAAAACAACTACCCTGAATGGAGGCAAAAGGCAGTGTCTGTGACAATGTTTCTGCTGAAATCTTTACACGTTTCAACGTAAAAATATTAGAATTGAGAATACTCTCCGCTTGACGGAATTTACTCTGAGCTAACCAGGCGCTTCAGTTTCTGTCGAGATGATGTTTTCTGAATTTAAACGATCGTGGAGAATCAGTTGGAATGCTAACAATTAAAAAATGCAAGTTGGTGCCCATTCCATGCTATTTTAGGAAAAATTTGAAATACTATAATTCTATTAAAAACGTTCTTCTGAAAAATACCACTGATACAGTATCACGATATATGTATATATAGGAAGGGACATGACTAATTGTGTAAATATGTACGAAGGATAATTTTATATTTAATGTTTAGATAATAATATAAAGAATCTTAGAATTTTGCTTTAATGTACATGTTACATTTTCATTTTTATTAAAAACAATTTTTAATAATAGCTTTTGAATAGAACTCTTCTAGGCCCACTAACATAATAAAACCAATTTATTGGTCAATAAAGGCATCCATCATTCGCAACACATAAATACGTGTGTGCATGTACACGTATAAGACATTTAATGTGCATCTGGATATAATTGAGATTCCAATAGCATCTTAAAGGTTCAGCTGCCACACAGAGAAGCGGGGTCCCCCGGGAGTCACGCGGCTCGTCTGAGGCCACATGGTGCGGGTAATAGAGCGGTATTCTCTTCCGTGTTTTTTGGTGCTGTTGTCAGATCCTTAAAAAATATTATTAATAACGTTTTAATAATGTCCTTTTTTACCCATTGAGCAACAACTCCCCAAGTTTCAGTTACGCAAGAGGAAGTTCGAGAGAGATCTGTCGCCCAGCCCGGCGCCCGCGGCTAACGGACAGCGTCGGGCGCTTACAAAAAGTGCCCTTGCCACCCGCCCACGTGCACTTAACCCGGAACGAAACAAGCCACAGACAAGCAGAAAACCCGCAGAGGGACGCGGGACGCCTTGGTTCACTGCCCTGACCGCGGGACGTGTCTCCAGGCGAGGCGGACGTCCGGTCCCATCGCATTGTGCGGGTGGCCTGTTTCCACGCGTCACCTTCGATACGGTTGCCGTTACGGACTCCCGGTCTTTTCTCCTCCCTCCCGAAAGTTTTGTCTTTTTTTCGTGCTGCTTTTTCTTCGTTGGTGTTGTTTTTAACGGAATATTGAGTAAAACCAGAAGAATGCTCGACGGCACTGCGCAGTGCTGGGAGGGACCGGGCGGGGGCCGTGGGCCTCGGGCCTTGGGCCTTGGGCCTCGGGCAGGGGCGCCGACGGCTGCCGAGGTCCGGCCGCGCTGCCCCGTGTCGCCGAGCGCTTGGGGCCGCACACGGCCGCCTCGGAGGCACGCGATGGTGTCTGAAAGCCGCTCGGCGGGGACACCGCTGTCCCGCGGAGGTGTCCGCCGAGCTTCCTTCGCTTCCGCTCGTGGATGGGATGCCGCCGTGTGCCGGCCCCGAGATGTAGCCTGCCCCCTGTCCTGCGGACGGCCCCTTTGGTGACTCCGGGTTGGTCGTGTCGGTGTCCTGTTGGGGACGGGACGCTCTTGGTCCCTTGCAGGGACTCCCTGTAGGACAGTGGCCCGCCGCGCTGTTGGACCGACGACGTGCGGGGCTCACTGCCCGCTGCCTGACCCCGTTCTCTGCCGTGCAGGGGCTGCGTGAGTCCCCTAGCCCCGGGCCGAAGCAGCCCCTCCAGGCCACCCCCACCCCCGGCCCCCGCTTCCTGGCTCGGGCCGTCCCTGCTGGCTTCCGTGAGGACACAGCCATGTCCCTCGCCATCATACTTGTCTCCTGATGCAGACTGGCACCAGGGACACGGGTAGTGCTGCCAGCTGGACAGAAGCCCCTGACCTTGGCGACTTGGAGAGGAGCAAGATGTGCTCTCTGCCCACCTCCCCCGGGGGTGGCTGATCTCAGATAGAGGAGGTGACTTTGACAGACCCTGAAGGATGCCACCAGCTGGGGTGGCGACGGTGAACCAGGGAGAAGGAGTGTGTGACCGTGCCTGTGGGGGTGGGGCAGGGCCGGAGGTGGGTGCGCAGGCGCTCCGCCCACCTCCAGCCCCTTGTCCTCGGCACCTCAGAAGTCTGCTGAACTTTCCACATGCGACGTGGGCAGGTGACTTGCTTCGGCCGGTGACATAGGTGTGCAGAACACTGTGTGTCGGTCCCAAGCCTTACGAGGCCCCACGTGCTTCTGCTTGTCCCCTCGGGCCCCTCCAGCTCCCCTAGTAGAGGTGCCCTGGCCAGCCTCCTGGCTCGGGAGGAGAATGAGAGGGAGCTAAGACCGGCGGACACCGGTGGGGCCACGCAGCCCACGGGATCGCGCCCAGGTGTCCACGCTCGCCGTTCGCACTCTGCTGAGTTCGGGGCCGTTTCTTTCGTGGCCAACCTCCACCTCTCTTATCTATGTGTCTCGTTTTCTTCAAGCTGAGATGATATTACGCTTTTACAATATTTTATTTTATCATTTTATTTTATTTTATATTTTATTATTTTATTGTTTATTTTTTTGTGTCTACAGCTCCCAGTCTTCCTAGGTGGTCTCTCATCCGAGTACTAACCAGGCCTGACCCTGCTTAGCTTCCGAGATCAGATGGGATCGGGCGTGTTCAGGCTGGCGTGGCCGTAGACGCTTTCACAATATTTGAGAATCGACCGTGTTGAAGCCCCTCCTGGTCACTGAGGAGAATGCACTGTACCCTGCTCGCTGCTGCGTGTGACTCAGGGACCTTGGGTCTGGGGCTCCCCACTCCGTCCCCCCAGCACGTGGTGGGGTTCACTAACTGTCCGCTCGGCCAGTGTGCCATGGGCCCGAGCAGCTCGTTTCACTTCTAATTTAATTATCGATTACTTTTGCCTTGATGGCAAAGGGTTTGCGTGAGAATATAATTACTTCCTTGTACCCAGGCGGTCTGTCTAATGATTGCCTCCCACACGAGCCAGGCATCCATCCTGCTTTGATTAAACTAACCTGTCAGAGGGGCCGGCCTGCCTCCCGCTCGGCCGACTCCAGCCTCACCTGGGGCGAGAGCGCTCAGGTGCCCTGGACACAGGCCACGGGGGCCGGGCCCCTGCCTGGCACTTGGGAGCTGGGACGACATCCGGGATTGAGATCCCAGGTCGACAAGCCCACCTTCATCGTCCCCATCCTTCTGGAGAAAAGCTATCTAGTCGCCTCTGCAAAAACGCAGTCGTCACGGAAGTCTCGCTGCTCGTAGAGTTCACAGGTCATGGGACCATCGTGTGGCACTGAGCGCCAGGGCCCAGGGCAGGAAGAGGCCCCGGTCAGGGCCACAGGCTGGGGGCGGAGCTGAATGACTTGCTTGGCCGTCCAGCACCTGGGTGCCCTGAGGAAGGTTAGTCTCTGGGCCTCGTCATCTTCATCCGTAACCAGGGACGACAATGCAGGCTGTGGTTCCTCAGCCCAAACTCGGGGCCGGGAGGGTTCCACACGTTAGAGTTATTCTGGATTTTGGCAAAGTGACACAATGTGGCTTGCACAACACCAACCATGCCCGCGGGGCGCAGGGCAAGTGCCCCCAAATCAGGTTTATTATTTAAGTAGCAAGACATGACTCCTCAGACTAAGGTGGCCAATAGACATGATGAACGGTCTCGTGAGAATTCAGATTTTGTTGACAAATGAATTATGAAAAAGCTTTGGGATTTTAGAGCTCTCCAGACTTTGGAATTTTGGGGTGAAATAATAGATGTAGACCCGATTCAGCAAGTTCCTGCGAGGGTTAAATGGGGCCCTGGGGCAGTCACTCGGCATGGCACTGGGCGCATAGTAAGTTCTTAGTGAAGGGTCATTTCCGCTCACCCACTCGCTCTGAGCAGCACCCACCCACTCTGAGCCCCGCCAGGGTGCAGAGACACAGCGGGCACAGCCCCCACCCTCCAGAGCGCGTGGATTCGGGGTGGAGGTGCCAGGCCACAGGGATGACCCCACCAGGAGGACGCGCCCGCTCCCAGACGCACGCCAGCTCTCCACAGGACACAAAAAGGAACGGCCCGTGAACGCTGAAAAGATGCTCATCCCCTCCGATAAGTAAGACAATCCAAAGGGACACACACGAGATACTGTGTTTCAGCTCTCGGCTTTGCAGCGGCTTTAAGTGTGGCCAGTGCCTGAGGCTGGTACACCGAGGGCTGGGAATTGATCAAATGGGTTCTGCTCTTTTCTTGATGGATACTATTTTTAATTTCTATTAAAAGAATCATCATGTGTGTATATTCTGGGACTCTGCTCCACAGAAATCGTGCCTGAAGTCTGCACAGATACATGAGTAACGCGGGGTAATCACAGCATTGTTTGTAATTCCGAAACAGGAGCCCCTGAATTGTTTACGGGTAGGGGAGTGGGTGCACGTGCTGAGCTGCAGCCGCACGGGAATATTACGCAGGGACGAAGAAGGACCAGGGGACTTATATGGAAATGAAGTACCATGAACGTGTCTCCTCGCCTGTCAAGCGAGAGTCTGAATCGATCCTTCACGGGGTCTTACAAAGAGCCGGTCAAGGCTACAAAGCACTTGCCACGGTGCCCAACGTGAGGAGAATAATAGCCCCTGTCAGCCATGGCCCTGTCGTTTTTATCACGACCCTCAGGTGCTGGCTCGGCCCACGCTGGATCAGGCTTGGCTCCGAGGACGTGCCCTGGAGCAGCAGACAGGGCCAGGGAGGAGTTGGGAGGCCGAGGCTCTGGTCTGGATTCTGCCACCGACTCACTAGGTGACCGCGGGCAAGTCACTCAACCTCCCTGCATCCTGGCATTCGTGTCCATCGGCTCAGGGCGATGGTCTGGGTCAGTAACAGACACCCCTCCGTGCGTGTTCGCATGCCGTGCTGCTTCACTCCGGGGCGCCGGCTCGGGGACACCCACTAACAAGGGCAGAGCGAGCGGAACCACACGGCGGCTGTCACGCTTCCGAGGAGACAGCACGCGTCCCCCGTCCCCTCCGCATCACGTTCGTGGCTTCCCGCTCTGCTCCTGTGACTGCGCCTGCCCTGCCGAGGCCACGGCTGGCACACGGTAGGTGCTGTGGGTGCGTTTGTTGGGTAAGTTGTTTATTTGATGGGCACTTGGCAAGTGTCTGCTCTGGGCTGGGGACGTTCTATGCACCTGGGACAGAGCCGTGACCCAAACGAAGGTGCCACCCTTGTGGCGCCATCCCGCTACCGTGCGGCGCACTGCCGCTGTCCGCGTGGCAACAGGGGCCCTGCGCTGGCAGGTGGCATTGGCAGATACCGCCCAAACACAGATATAACTTCTGTTTTGTCACTCTGTCTGATTGTTAAAAGCCACATTTTGATATATTTCCACTGGCTAAAGATTTAAGATAAAATTAATCTGCCAGCTTCAAATCTGAGTTACTGTCAAGGTTTAAATAGCGCCATTTAATAGACAGCGGCCGGTGGAAGCCGCTGGGTTCGTGGGGTGGGCCGCACGCTCCGCCCTCACAGCCCCCCGACCGGCCGGTGCCGCCCATCTTCCCCGCGTCACCAAGGAGACGGGCTGAGCTCCGCCCCCACCGCCCGGGGCTGCCCGCCCCTTCCCTCCTCCCACACGGAACCCGCCTCTGCAACGCCTGTGGTGGCCGGTGGCTGGGGGCAGCCCCGAGTCTTGCTGTCCCGGGCCTCTAGCCACTTCTGCCTTTAAAGTGAGCACGGTTTCGAATTCGGCTTCGAGACGCCGTCGAGGGATGAGCAGCACGGGCAAGTTTCAAAACCCGCCCCTCGCACATTCTGCTAACTTCAGCTGTCCTCACGAGGTGACAAAGCTCTTGTCACCAGAAGGGGTTCGACCTTCAGGACGAGGTGGTGCCAGGGTCGTGCCCAGCCGTTGGGTGCAGTGGGGCAGCAGGCTTTGGAGGTGGGCACAGGGAGACGCGACGGGTGGGTCCGTGTCCCGGGCTAGCCTGGCCGAAGGGCCTGCACTACTCTGCCAGTTTCCTTGTCCGTCCAGGCCGGTGGTGGGCGAGAGGATCTCACAGCCTTTCCTGCCCCGGCCCCTGCGACTTGCGGCTCCTGGGGAAGGGGTGGCGCCTGATTGTGGTATAACTGGGGACGCCAGGGGTGACCAGGCGGGCGGAGGGAAGCGGCTTTCTCACTGACCGCCGCTCCGGCGGGTGGAACCTGGGGAGCCAGCCTTAGACGCCCCGTGGTCTCAGGCCGGCACGTCAGTGCCCAGTGACAAAGTTCAGTAGTACGCATATCAAATAAATGTCTTCCATAGCCACATCCGAATTTCCAGAACTCTGAAGGTCATTTCTAGATATTGATCCTATGAAAAAAAAAATTGAAGTTCACGCGAAGACGTAGGACGAGTACTGTTTATCGTCACCAGGTGATCTGTGCGTGAGAAATGAGAACCCGCCTATGTGTCCTAATACAAGGAAATGGTTAAGTAGATCGTGCGGCCAAAGATGCTTCCAACGAGTCTGTCGTCACACGGGGAACGCGTAGCAGATTAAGTGACAAGCACAACAAGGTGAAAAATTATAATGACAGGCGGATCTCAACTATAAAAAATTAGCTGGAGA
>NW_024342469.1:1923058-1948664 GCF_902729225.1 Pteropus medius | reverse complement strand
GGAGGAGGAGGAGGAGGGCCTTCCAGGTGGAGGGAGCAGCACACACAAAGGCCGGGTGGGGGCAGGTGACAGTGTGCTGTGCTCTGTGCCCGCTGTGTGTGGCACTGGACAGCGAGGCTGGCGGGCCAGCAGGCCTGGGCCTGGGGGGCCAGCCGTGGTGAGCAGAGTCACTTGTTTTTGGAAGGGCTGCTGCGTGGCGCAGGGGGCGAGGCCGGAGGGACCAACCCAGGGCCGGAGGCCCGAGACAAGGCCCGCGCAGCAAAGCCGGGGTCCTCAGCGCCCGAGCCCGCCTCTGCCAGTGCCTCCTTGGGCCTCTCGGCTGCCCGGCTGCGTCCATTCTATTGTCCGCTATCCATCCAGGCCCCACGCGGGGACACACGCTCGCCAGTGGACGTGCGGACAGATGCACGGAGTGCGCCCCTGGTGTCATCTCGGGGGGCAGCAGCAGCTCTGAAGGGCGGCCGGGCAGTTAGGGTGCAAGACTGAGCGGCTGGCCCCGTCGGGCGTCTGTTGTGGTGTGTTTGTCGCCCAGCCACGTCCAGCTCAGTCTGCGTGCCTGTTACTGCCCAGGCGGACGCCGTCTCTGGCCCGGAGGTGCTTCTGGGCGGTGGAGATAAAGTGGCGAGACCTGTGGACTCGGCCGAAGCCAGGAGTCTGCGGGTGCAGGGGCTGCGGGGGGCCCGGCGTGGGCGGGCGTGTGAGGGGCGTGAGGTGTTGTCCGCAGTCATCACAGCGGCTCTTCGGGAGGAACCCCCATGCCGAGGAAGGAACATTTGGAGGGCTGCGTGGGCGGCCAGGGTCTTCCAGCTGGTGCTTTGTCACCAAAGGCTGTGAGCACTTGGCCGTGTTGCTGTGCGTCCAGGGACTAGAGTGGACAGTCGAGCTGGGGACTGGGTGTGGATGCCACGCGAGCCGTGAGTGCTGAGCAGTGTCCTGTGGGCACCGTCACATCTGGGAAAGAAGCTCTGGGACATGGGCTGAGTGTCACCGTTGCACGTGATACAGGGTGGCCCGTGGACTGGTACATTAGAGTCGTTTCACGTAGCCCAAAGCAGCCGTGGACAGCAGCCTCTAGCTTGCTGGCTTCCTTGTGTCTCATGCGGGTCGACGTTGCTGACATATGGGCCTGTGAAAGCTGAGCCCGCCACTGAGAGGCCAGCCAGCCTCGTCCCTTTGCAGGGTGTCTGGGAGGGGGCCTGGGGACCACTGTGTCCTGCCTACAGGACAGTCATATCCGAGGTCAGTGCCCCCATGGTGGCTGCATCTTGGCTTGAGCCCAGACCTCCTAGGTCCCGGCTGAGCTGTCCCTCCCTCGTGGCCACGGAGGCCGGGGGCTGAGCGAAGTGTCACCTGGCTCAGACTGGCCGGTGGGCAGAGACCGCAGGTCTTCCTGGGCCTGGTTCCCAGCCCCGTTTGCACGTTCACAGACTCTTTTCCTTCCTTCCAGGCCACCTTCCTGCCTGGTGGCCTTAGTCTCTCCTGTCCCCCTAAGCAGCCTGGGGTCACGAAGACTCCTGATGAACCCGGGGTGAACCCCGACTCTGTCTTACTAGCTTTGTGGCCTCAGCAGATCCCTTCTGATCCCCGGGCCCTGGCGTCCTGGTGGTGGGAGTTTCCCATGCAGGACAGAGATACGTAAAGGCCGCTCGCGGTGGGGTCGCAGGCCGGCTAGCGGTCTGTGGCTCGTGGCCAGGGCGATGTTCCGGTCACCTTCTCGAACCCGCTCCGCCCCTGACTTTCACCTAAAACACTGAAATAATCTCCTCTCGACTGTCCTCAAAGCATCAAATGAGGAAAATGACGAGAGCAAGCGGCCGGCGCCGTAGACGTGAGCCCGCGCAGTCCCCCGCGCCGTCCCCGTCCCCACTTTCCAGACGAGGGGACGACGCTCCAGACGAGGGGGCGTCTCTCAGCACCTGCCCTCGTTTTTTGCCTTTTACGCGACGCATCCCCGTGCGGGTCGCACGGAAGCGCGGTTCTCGCCTCGTGCACGCCCGCGGGGACCAGGCCTCTGCACACTCCCCGTGACGGGGCGGGCGAGGACCGTCCGTAACTTCATCAGTGGGATTTGGAATGGACTAAATGACTCCAGTTTGTCATTTTTACCAGATGCTTTACAAAGAAAATCAATTAATTCCAATGACTGATCGTTTTCATCTAATTTATGGAATCGAAGTAAAGCTTTTGAAATTCCTGCGATGGCTGGAGAAACAGTGATGTGATTTTGGTGACAGTTGGGTCGTGGCGAAAGCGGCGTCCTCGGTCCCTCGGTGAGGAAGGGGTTGGGCTCTGCCGGGGAATTCAGGCGGGCGTGGATGATCCCACAACCGGACACGAACTGTCGTGGTCACACTTTGCAACTGTTATGCGTGCCCCCGAATAACCGGAGGTAAATAAATGAGTGACGCTGATGCTAAAGCTGAAAGAAACTACCGTTTAATTTTGTTTGGCACGGTCACACTCTCTCTCGCTTTCCTCATCATTAATCCGATTTGAGAAATAGTCGAGTCTTTGCAGAATTACTTGGCAGATCGACTCAAGAGTCCTGGAACGGCACTAAACTTTTTATAAACCAATCCTCTCAATTGTGGGTGCCGCCCCATAGTGTCGGTTGGGACCCTTTCTTTGAAGCATTCAGAGGGTGGAAGCTGCAAAACGCTGGTCATTAACATTTTTGCAAATCGTGATGATTGGAGACAAAGCAGGAAGACAGCCACCTTCATCGCTGCCACAGCAAGGGAGTGACGGAATGAGCGGGGCCCGGGCAGCTCGGCGTATGAGCTTCCACCGGAAATTCTCATTCAACCTGGGGCTGATCTTGACCTATGGGAAGGGTCTTCAGATGGGGCTCCTGTGTTTAATCGGGTAGGTTTACGAGGGGGACCAGGATGCCCAAAAGTGGAGAAGCGCCAGGATGTGCGGCGTCCGCATTCGGTGAAATATTCAAAAGACTCGTGAACGCAGGTGATGTATTCGGCGTGTTTTGTTATGAAAATATGTGTCCAAAACAACTACCCTGAATGGAGGCAAAAGGCAGTGTCTGTGACAATGTTTCTGCTGAAATCTTTACACGTTTCAACGTAAAAATATTAGAATTGAGAATACTCTCCGCTTGACGGAATTTACTCTGAGCTAACCAGGCGCTTCAGTTTCTGTCGAGATGATGTTTTCTGAATTTAAACGATCGTGGAGAATCAGTTGGAATGCTAACAATTAAAAAATGCAAGTTGGTGCCCATTCCATGCTATTTTAGGAAAAATTTGAAATACTATAATTCTATTAAAAACGTTCTTCTGAAAAATACCACTGATACAGTATCACGATATATGTATATATAGGAAGGGACATGACTAATTATGTAAATATGTACGAAGGATAATTTTATATTTAATGTTTAGATAATAATATAAAGAATCTTAGAATTTTGCTTTAATGTACATGTTACATTTTCATTTTTATTAAAAACAATTTTTAATAATAGCTTTTGAATAGAACTCTTCTAGGCCCACTAACATAATAAAACCAATTTATTGGTCAATAAAGGCATCCATCATTCGCAACACATAAATACGTGTGTGCATGTACACGTATAAGACATTTAATGTGCATCTAGATATAATTGAGATTCCAATAGCATCTTAAAGGTTCAGCTGCCACACAGAGAAGCGGGGTCCCCCGGGAGTCACGCGGCTCGTCTGAGGCCACATGGGGCGGGTAATAGAGCGGTATTCTCTTCCGTGTTTTTTGGTGCTGTTGTCAGATCCTTAAAAAATATTATTAATAACGTTTTAATAATGTCCTTTTTTCCCATTGAGCAACAACTCCCCAAGTTTCAGTTACGCAAGAGGAAGTTCTAGAGAGATCTGTCGCCCAGCCCGGCGCCCGCGGCTAACGGACAGCGTCGGGCGCTTAAAAAAAGTGCCCTTGCCACCCGCCCACGTGCACTTAACCCGGAACGAAACAAGCCACAGACAAGCAGAAAACCCGCAGAGGGACGCGGGACGCCTTGGTTCACTGCCCTGACCGCGGGACGTGTCGCCAGGCGAGGCGGACGTCCGGTCCCATCGCATCGTGCGGGTGGCCTGTTTCCACGCGTCCGTCACCTTCGATCCGGTTGCCGTTACAGACTCCCGGTCTTTTCTCCTCCCTCCCGAAAGTTTTGTCTTTTTTTCGTGCTGCTTTTTCTTCGTTGGTGTTGTTTTTAACGGAATATTGAGTAAAACCAGAAGAACGCTCGACGGCACCGTGCGGCGCTGGGAGGGACCGGGCGGGGGCCTCGGGCCTCGGGCCTCTGGCAGGGGCGCCGACGGCTGCCGAGGTCCGGCCGCGCTGCCCCGTGTCGCCGAGCGCTTGGGGCCGCACACGGCCGCCTCGCAGGCACGCGGTGGTGTCTGAAAGCCGCTCGGCGGGGACACCGCTGTCCCGCGGAGGTGTCCGCCGAGCTTCCTTCGCTTCCGCTCGTGGATGGGATGCCGCCGTGTGCCGGCCCCGAGATGTAGCCTGCCCCCTGTCCTGCGGACGGCCCCTTTGGTGACTCCGGGTTGGTCGTGTCGGTGTCCTGTTGGGGACGGGACGCTCTTGGTCCCTTGCAGGGACTCCCTGTAGGACAGTGGCCCGCCGCGCTGTTGGACCGACGACGTGCGGGGCTCACTGCCCGCTGCCTGACCCCGTTCTCTGCCGTGCAGGGGCTGCGTGAGTCCCCTAGCCCCGGGCCGAAGCAGCCCCTCCAGGCCACCCCCACCCCCGGCCCCCGCTTCCTGGCTCGGGCCGTCCCTGCTGGCTTCCGTGAGGACACAGCCATGTCCCTCGCCATCATACTTGTCTCCTGATGCAGACTGGCACCAGGGACACGGGTAGTGCTGCCAGCTGGACAGAAGCCCCTGACCTTGGCGACTTGGAGAGGAGCAAGATGTGCTCTCTGCCCACCTCCCCCGGGGGTGGCTGATCTCAGATAGAGGAGGTGACTTTGACAGACCCTGAAGGATGCCACCAGCTGGGGTGGCGACGGTGAACCAGGGAGAAGGAGTGTGTGACCGTGCCTGTGGGGGTGGGGCAGGGCCGGAGGTGGGTGCGCAGGCGCTCCGCCCACCTCCAGCCCCTTGTCCTCGGCACCTCAGAAGTCTGCTGAACTTTCCACATGCGACGTGGGCAGGTGACTTGCTTCGGCCGGTGACATAGGTGTGCAGAACACTGTGTGTCGGTCCCAAGCCTTACGAGGCCCCACGTGCTTCTGCTTGTCCCCTCGGGCCCCTCCAGCTCCCCTAGTAGAGGTGCCCTGGCCAGCCTCCTGGCTCGGGAGGAGAATGAGAGGGAGCTAAGACCGGCGGACACCGGTGGGGCCACGCAGCCCACGGGATCGTGCCCAGGTGTCCACGCTCGCCGTTCGCACCCTGCTGAGTTTGGGGCCGTTTCTTTCGTGACAGTGGCCAACCTCCACCTCTCTTTCATATGTGTCTCGTTTTCATCAAGCTGAGACGATGTTACGCTTTTACAATATTTTATGTTATTATTTTATTTTATATTTTATTATTTTATTGTTTATTTTTTTGTGTCTACAGCTCCCAGTCTTCCTGGGTGGTCTCTCATCCGAGTACTAACCAGGCCTGACCCTGCTTAGCTTCCGAGATCGGATGGGATCGGGCGTGTTCAGGCTGGCGTGGCCGTAGACGCTTTCACAATATTTGAGAATCGACCGTGTTGAAGCCCCTCCTGGTCACTGAGGAGAATGCACTGTACCCTGCTCGCTGCTGCGTGTGACTCAGGGACCTTGGGTCTGGGGCTCCCCACTCCGTCCCCCCAGCACGTGGTGGGGTTCACTAACTGTCCGCTCGGCCAGTGTGCCATGGGCCCGAGCAGCTCGTTTCACTTCTAATTTAATTATCGATTACTTTTGCCTTGATGGCAAAGGGTTTGCGTGAGAATATAATTACTTCCTTGTACCCAGGCGGTCTGTCTAATGATTGCCTCCCACACGAGCCAGGCATCCATCCTGCTTTGATTAAACTAACCTGTCAGAGGGGCCGGCCTGCCTCCCGCTCGGCTGACTCCAGCCTCACCTGGGGCGAGAGCGCTCAGGTGCCCACGGGGGCCGGGCCCCTGCCTGGCACTTGGGAGCTGGGACGACATCCGGGATTGAGATCCCAGGTCGACAAGCCCACCTTCATCGTCCCCATCCTTCTGGAGAAAAGCTATCTAGTCGCCTTTGCAAAAACGCAGTCGTCACGGAAGTCTCGCTGCTCGTAGAGTTCACAGGTCATGGGACCATCGTGTGGCACTGAGCGCCAGGGCCCAGGGCAGGAAGAGGCCCCGGTCAGGGCCACAGACTGGGGGCGGAGCTGAATGACTTGCTTGGCCGTCCAGCACCCGAGCGCCCTGAGGAAGGTTAGTGTCTGGGCCTCGGCATCTTCATCTGTAACCAGGGACGACAATGCAGGCTGTGGTTCCTCAGCCCAAACTCGGGGCCGGGAGGGTTCCACACGTTAGAGTTATTCTGGATTTTGGCAAAGTCACACAATGTGGCTTGCACAACACCAACCATGCCTGCGGGGCGCAGGGCAAGTGCCCCCAAATCAGGTTTATTATTTAAGTAGCAAGACGTGACTCCTCAGACTAAGGTGGCCAATAGACATGATGAACGGTCTCGTGAGAATTCAGATTTTGTTGACAAATGAATTATGAAAAATCTTTGGGATTTTAGAGCTCTCCAGACTTTGGAATTTTGGGGTGAAATAATAGATGTAGACCCGATTCAGCAAGTTCCTGCGAGGGTTAAATGGGGCCCTGGGGCAGTCACTCGGCATGGCACTGGGCGCATAGTAAGTTCTTAGTGAAGGGTCATTTCCGCTCACCCACTCGCTCTGAGCAGCACCCACCCACTCTGAGCCCCGCCAGGGTGCAGAGACACAGCGGGCACAGCCCCCACCCTCCAGAGCGCGTGGATTCAGGGTGGAGGTCCCAGGCTACAGGGATGACCCCACCAGGAGGACGCGCCCGCTCCCAGACGCACGCCAGCTCTCCACAGAACACAAAAAGGAACAGCCGGTGAACGCTGAAAAGATGCTCATCCCCTCGGATAAGTAAGACAATCCAAACGGACACACACGAGATACTATGTTTCAGCTCTCGGCTTTGCAGCGGCTTTAAGTGTGGCCAGTGCCTGAGGCTGGTACACCGAGGGCTGGGAATTGATCAAATGGGTTCTGCTCTTTTCTTGACGGATACTATTTTAATTTCTATTAAAAGAATCATCATGTGTGTATATTCTGGGACTCTGCTCCACAGAAATCGTGCCTGAAGTCTGCACAGATACATGAGTAACGCGGGGTAATCACAGCATTGTTTGTAATTCCGAAACAGGAGCCCCTGAATTGTTTACGGGTAGGGGAGTGGGTGCACATGCTGAGCTGCAGCCGCACGGGAATATTACGCAGGGACGAAGAAGGACCAGGGGACTTATACGGAAATGAAGTACCATGAACGTGTCTCCTCGCCTGTCAAGCGAGAGTCTGAATCGATCCTTCACGGGGTCTTACGAAGAGCCGGTCAAGGCTACAAAGCACTTGCCACGGTGCCCAACGTGAGGAGAATAACAGCCCCTGTCAGCCATGGCCCTGTCGTTTTTATCACGACCCTCAGGTGCTGGCTCGGCCCACGCTGGATCAGGCTTGGCTCCGAGGACGTGCCCTGGAGCAGCAGACAGGGCCAGGGAGGAGTTGGGAGGCCGAGGCTCTGGTCTGGATTCTGCCACCGACTCACTAGGTGACCGCGGGCAAGTCACTCAACCCCCCTGCATCCTGGCATTCGTGTCCGTCGGCTCAGGGCGATGGTCTGGGTCAGTGACAGACACCCCTCCGTGCGTGTTCGCATGCCGTGCTCGCTTCACTCCGGGGCGCCGGCTCGGGGACACCCACTAACGAGGGCAGAGCGAGCGGAACCACATGGCGGCTGTCATGCTTCCGAGGAGACAGCACGCGTCCCCCGTCCCCTCCGCATCACGTTCGTGGCTTCCCGCTCTGCTCCTGTGACTGCGCCTGCCCTGCCGAGGCCACGGCTGGCACACGGTAGGTGCTGTGGGTGCGTTTGTTGGGTGAGTTGTTTATTTGATGGGCGCTTGGCAAGTGTCTGCTCTGGGCCGGGGACATTCTATGCACCTGGGACAGAGCCGTGACCCAATCGAAGGTGCCACCCTTGTGGCGCCATCTGGCTACCGTGCGGCGCACTGCCGCTGTCCGCGTGGCAACAGGGGCCCTGCGCTGGCAGGTGGCATTGGCAGATACCGCCCAAACACAGATATAACTTCTGTTTTGTCACTCTGTCTGATTGTTAAAAGCCACATTTTGATATATTTCCGCTGGCTAAAGATTTAAGATAAAATTAATCTGCCAGCTTCAAATCTGAGTTACTGTCAAGGTTTAAATAGCACCATTTAATAGACAGCGGCCGGTGGAAGCCGCTGTGTTCGTGGGGTGGGCCGCACGCTCCGCCCTCACAGCCCCCCGACCGGCCGGTGCCGCCCATCTTCCCCATGTCACCAAGGAGACGGGCTGAGCTCCGCCCCCACCGCCCAGGGCTGCCCGCCCCTTCCCTCCTCCCACATGGAACCCGCCTCTGCAACGCCCGCGGTGGCCGGTGGCCGGTGGCAGCCCCGAGTCTCGCTGTCCTGGGCCTCTAGCCACTTCTGCCTTTAAAGTGAGCACGGTTTCGAATTCGGCTTCGAGACGCCGTCGAGGGATGAGCAGCACGGGCAAGTTTCAAAACCCGCCTGGGCAAGTTTCAAAACCCGCCCCCGCACGTTGTGCTAACTTCAGCTGTCCTCATGAGGTGACAAAGCTCTTGTCACCAGAAGGGGTTCGACCTCCAGGCCGGTGGTGGGCGAGAGGATCTCACAGCCTTTCCTGCCCCGGCCCCTGCGACTTGCGGCTCCTGGGGAAGGAGTGGCGCCTGATTGTGGTATAACTGGGGACGCCAGGGGTGACCAGGCGGGCGGAGGGAAGCGGCTTTCTCACTGACCGCCGCTCCGGCGGGTGGAACCCGGGGAGCCAGCCTTAGACGCCCCGTGGTCTCAGGCTGGCACGTCAGTGCCCAGTGACAAAGTTCAGTAGTACGCATATCAAATAAATGTCTTCCATAGCCACATCCGAATTTCCAGAACTCTGAAGGTCATTTCTAGATATTGATCCTATGAAAAAAAAAATTGAAGTTCACACGAAGACGTAGGACGAATACTGTTTATCGTCACCAGGTGATCTGTGCGTGAGAAATGAGAACCCGCCTATGTGTCCTAATACAAGGAAATGGTTAAGTAGATCGTGCGGCCAAAGATGCTTCCAACGAGTCTGTCGTCACACGGGGAACGCGTAGCAGATTAAGTGACAAGCACAACAAGGTGAAAAATTATAATGACAGGCGGATCTCAACTATAAAAAATTAGCTGGAGAGAGAAATGCATTTTTTCAAAGCTGGACATAGGCCGATGTTTCTGCAGTGGTGTTTTTCTGAGGAGTGATATCTGTTTGCTTTTTATTCTTAATTTCCAAATTTTCCAAAACGGGCAAGTATTATGTTCAGAGCCAGTACAAAACATGGGATTAAAAATTCTGGTAAGAAAAACGTCAACGGGATTTTCATTCTCCACCAAGCTCAAGCTCATCAGGCTCAATGCCCCCCCCACCCCCCGCCCTGGGCCAGAGCCAGGTGAACCACAGGGACAGCGGGCGTCATCAGGCTCTCTGTGTTTGTAGTGTGCTTTCTTACACGCGGCCTTGCCTGGCAGTCAGACGACCTCTGCGTGGCAAACATGAAAAGTTCTTCTTCTCACCCTTGTTTTTATTTTCTTTGGTGCTGTCATATACATCACACGTTCAAAAGAATGCAGAAAGTATAAATACCATTTGCAGAAAAGTAACACGGCGAACACCGTGTCCACTTCCTAGGATGGAATATTCCGGAGCCTCGCGGGTCCCTTTCTATTCCCACTCCCCCGCTTCCTCCCCGCTCCAGCCCACCCGTAACATTTGGGGGGCTTGGGGCAAGAGTGTAAAACACAGCCCCACGCACCGTATGTCGATATATTTATAAATTATAAACCCAGTTAACGAACTGTTAAATAAATTTAAGATGTTCTCGCCTCCTGCTTTGACAAATGTACCTTCGTAGTAACAAAACTGAAAAGATGTATAAAATTACGGGTTATGTTTTGATAACTGAAAGCTGGCAACATAGCAAAGAGACGTGAATTTAATGATTATTGCATATGCCTGGGTGTTGCGTTGATGGGCCAATAATGCCTGGATGAGTAATAAAACAAAAAACATGCATAATTTATGAGTTATTGTACATTCTTTCCATAAAATTTATTTTCTTGCCTTTCCTTCAGCAAAATCACTAATCGTGCCGTTATAATTAAGATTTTCACGTGATTTGCATTTTATCGACAGTAATAACAAATGAACACTCCTTCCCGAGTCCCCGTCGTTCGGGGGTAGTTTTTAAAAGCGAGTTTCAGTTTGGAGAGACCGTGCTGGGCCACGGCAGCCGCTGTCGGCGTTGTCAATAAATTTCTTAAAGGAATAGGTCCCTTTGGAAGTTAACCAAATCTCTCTGAAATTTTGCGTATCGTGTTTTCCCGTTGTAATGGGCTGCGCGTCGCACGTTACCACTGACACGAGGGAAGCCCTAAAGTATTTTGATTTCGTAGAGCGTCAGGGTCGCACCTCACGGGCTCCCACTGGGTCGTCGATTCTCGCAGTGACGCGAGGAACCGGCACGGGACTTCGGTCTGTCGCAGGTAGCGCTACGCGAATGTAAGTCTAAGAAGGACAATCTTTCATAATTTTATTTGAAAAATAAAATTCAAACATTTTTAAGTCTTATTTTCTTCTTTTTAAGATGAAAAAAAAAAAAAGAGGGTGCAATCACGTAGCGAAATGTTTCCCAGCCTCCAGGCGTGACTGTGGCCAGCGCCCCCCGGGGGCGAGGCCCTTCGGAGCCAGGGACGCGGCCAGGAGGATCCAGCGCTGGGAAGAGGCTTCCGGCCAGGACAGTGAGCAGATGGGCAAAGTGCAGCTCACACAGGAATCTACAGCTGGTGCTGTGTGACAGGGACACCCGGCCGCGCCTAGCCTTTCTCTGCCCCGTGCGTCCTCCCCTGCGCCTCAGAACTGCCCCACCTGAAGTGGCGTCCGCCTGCAAAGGGACAGGCACCGTGCTAACCCTGGCCTTGGGGGATGAGGGCAGGATGCGCTTCTTTGAGTGTTTGGGGCATGGGTCTTGCCGGGCCAGGCTGAGGGGCGCACCCGGGGGCTCTGTAATCAATGGCTTTGGGGGCTGCTCAGAATACTGGGGGGCCCCACGCACCAGGCCCCGAGTAGGGACCCCACTCACCCGGAGGCGGGAGCCTGACTGCTCTCAGCCCTTCCTCGCTTTTCTGGTTCCCAGGAGGACCTGCCCCGCAGGACGGCAGACGCCGTCGCCCATTAGACGCGGGGCTCCAGCGAAGACGAAGCTCACGGGCTCGGGCACCCGAGGGTTTGCAGGTCTCCCGTGGGAAACTCAGCCGCCAGGTCTGCGGTGGGGAACCCGGGCTCCCCACGCCCACAGCATCTGGGAGTGGTGCGGGGAGGCCCCGTGTTCGCTCCTGGCGTGTGGACGAGGCCACAGCACACTGCCGTGCGGTGCCGGGTGTGTCCCCAGCGTCCGGCAAGCAGCGGGGGGCAGGAGATTGGGCTGCTTCCGACGTGGCCAGCGGGGCGTTCTGTCCTCGTCACGAGCTGGTGTGAGGCCAGCGAGCATCCTGGCGCCGTCCGTCCCAGGAGGTCTGAGTCGTGGTCACGGCGTTCCAGCCCGGACCATCGCAGAGGCCTCTGTGCCTCCTCCCTGCACCTGCTCCTGGGGCTTTTCCACATCGATCCTCTGCTTCCGGGGTCTGATCGATTCCTTTCGGCTTTCACACTTTTTAAAAACTATTTTTTATTTTTCAATTACAGTTGGCATACAATATTCTATTAGTTTAAAGTGTACAACACAGTGATTAGACATTTATAGAGTTGATGAAGTGATCGCCCCGGTAAATCTAGTGCCCATCTGACAGCACGCATGGTTATGACAGTGTCACTGACTGTGTTCCCCACGCCGTGCTCCACGTCCCCTGTTTGCAACTGCCGGTTCGTACTTCTTAATCCCTTCACCTTTTGCCCTCCCTCCGCCCCCTCCCGTCTGGGGACCCTCCACATGTTCTCTGTATCTGCGAGTTTGTTTATTTTGTTTATTTTGCTCCTTAGATTCGCATGTAAACGAGATCCTATGGCATTTGTCTTTCTGTCTGGCTCACTGCACTCAGCACAATACCCTCTGGGTCCATCCGTGTTGTCGCGGGTGGCAAGATTTCCTTCTTTTCTTTATTTATTCGTTTATTTTCGTGGCTGAGTAACAGTCCACTGTCTATGTGGACCACCTCTTCTTTATCCATTCATCCTTTGATGGACAACGAGGCGGCCTCCATATCGTGGCCTTTGTAAATTATGCAGTGGACACGTGGATGCACTTGTCCCTTTGAGGTAGGGTCCTGGGTTTGTTTGGATAAATACCCGGAAGTGAGATTACTGAGTCCTTCTTTGTCTCTTGTTGTAGGATTTGTTTTAAGGTCTGTTTTGTCTGGTATAAGTTTTATTACCCCAGCTTTTTTTTTTTTTTTTCCCCGCTTGTCCATTCGCATGAAATATCTTTTTCTATCCCTTTGCTTTCAGTCTGTGTGTGTCTTTTGATCTGAAGCGGGTCTCTTGTCGGTGGCATATGTAAGAGTCTTGTTTTTGATCCATTTAGCCATCCTATTTTTAATCGGAGCATTTAATCCATTTACGTTGAAAGTAATCGTCGATAGATACATAGTTATTGCCATTTTATTATTCACCTTTTTGATACATATTTTCTTCTCTTTTTTAAAGGTATCCCTCCAGCATTTCCTGTAGTACTGATTTGGTGGTGGTGAACTCCTTCAGCTTATTTTTTTTTTTTTTTGTCCAGGAAGCTCTTTATCTGTCCTTCAATTCTAAACGGCAGCTTTGCTGGGTAGAGTCATCTTGGTTGTAGGTCTCGGCTTTTCATCACTTTGAATATTTCCTGCTGATCCCTCTGTCCTGCAAAGTTTCTGCTGAGAAATCAGCTGACAGTCTTGTGGGAGCCCCGTTGGAGGGAACTAACTGCTTTTCTCTTGCTGCTTTTGAGATTCTCTCTTTGTCTTTAACCTTTGGCATTTTAATTGTGATGTGTCTTGGCGCGGGCCTCTTTGGGCTCATCTTTTTTGGGGCTCTCTGAGCTTCCTGGGCTTGTGTGTCTTTTTCCTTCCCCAGGTGAGGGAAGTTTTCAGTCCTTTCTTCAAACAGGTCTTCAGTTCCTTGCTCTCTCTCTTTTCCTCCTGGCGGCCCTGTGACGCGAATGTTGGTGGGCTTAACGCGGTCTCAGAGACCCCTAAACTATCCTCGTTTTTTTGGATTCTTCTTTCTTGTTGCCGTTCTGACCGGGTGTTTTCTGCTACCTTATCTTCCAAATTGCTGACTTGATCCTCTGCTTCATCCACTCCGTTGATTCCTCCTACGGTATTCTTCATTTCAATTAATTATTGTCTTTTTCATTTCAATTATTGTCTTCTTCATTTCGATTATTGTCTTCTTCATTTCGATTATTGTCTTCTTCATTTCTGACTGGCTTTTTTTTTGTATTTTCCACCTTCCTTTTTATGTTTTCTATCTTTTTGTTAAAGTTCTCACTGAGCTCATCTACTCTTCCTCTAAGTCCATCGAGTGTCCTCATCACCAGCGTTCGGACTCTGCTTCTGGTAGGTCGCTCATCTCGTTTGTTGAGTTCTTTTTCTGGGCCTTTGTTCTGTTCTTTCATGTGGGACATGTTTTTTGTCCCCTCATTTTGGCTGCGTCCCTGTGTCTGTGCCTATGTATTAGGTAGGGCTCCTAAGTCTCCCAGTCTTAGGAGAGTGGTCTGATGTAGCAGGTGTCCTGTGAGGCCCAGTGGCACAGTCTTCTCTGGTCACCTGAGCCAGGTGGTCAAGGTGTGTCCCTTATATGGGTTGTGTGTGATCTTCTGTTGGAGTTGAGCCCTGGTTGCTGTTTGCAGGTCCGTGGGAGGGATCGACCCTCGGGTTGATTGGTTGTAAGGACTGGCCGGTGAGGCGCTGACCCTACAGAGCAGGATTCACGTGAGCAGGGCTCTGGTGCCTGCTGGTCTGCCCTTCGGGTGTGTTCTCCTCAGATGCAGCCCTGGGTGGTGCTCTAGCTCTGGCTGAAGCCGGTCACTGGGTACGCTGGCCTAAGGGCCTCCTGGGAGGGGCCCGGCTGCAGGCCAAGTTCAGCTGCAGCCTGTGCACTTCTGGGGCCACCTGGCAAGAGTCACCTAACGATCCGCCAAGCCACAAACCGAGGTTGGCTGCCTCTAGCGCTGGGCTTGGGGCTACTCAGCAAGAGGTACGGGGCACGCTGAGGCCAGATGCTACTTGGTTGGGTTTTGTGAACCTTTGAGAGATTTTAGGAAAGTCCTCAGCATAAGCGAGCCAGGCCATTTGTATGAAAAGCAACCACTGGAAGCGGCTTGGGTGGCCCGCACGTTGGGAGGGGCGGGGCCACAGGGGATCACCTGGGTGGTGGGGGGAACCTGTGTTCTCCAGGTAGGTGGAGACGCAGACATGGCGGCTTCCTGCATTTGCACGCCGGGCAGGGGAGGGCTCAACAAAGGAACCATGGAAACTGACAGCACTTCTGCCTGGGTCCCTCCAGCTCTTGCTATGGAGCCCGACAACTCAGTTCCTGCCTGTGTGTCCCTGGTGCCCTTGAGCAGCTGCCCCAGCGATGGAGCTTAGAGCCAGCGAAGCCATCAGCGGTGAGTCAGTTTGTGCGCCCCTTAAGAGGAATGTCTGTGTCTCCAGCTGCCCTCTGTCCCACTCAGCCTCAATCTCTGCTGGTTTTCACAGCCAGAAGTTGTGGGAACTTCTCTTCCCGGCACTGGAACTTGTGGCTGGGGAGCCTGGGGTAGGGCTGGGACCCCTCACTCCTCCAGGGGGGACCCCTGCAGCTGAGACGTCCTTCCCGATACCCAACTGCCACAGGTGGGTGTGGGACCAGTCTGTTCCGCATCTGTGCTCCTCCTACCAGTCTTGAGGTGGCCCCTTATGTGTGTCCCCAGTTGTAGGACCTCAGGTGACACTGAATGATGGTTGTTCTGTAGTTTTGTTGTACTTGTGACGTGGTTGTGAGAGGGGTCGAGCACAGCGTCCGTCCACCTGCTCCGCCGTCTGGACTGGCAGCGGATTAGCCTGGTTTACCCTATTGTTTTGGTGGAGTCATGCCCTTAGTTTGGTGGGGTCACCTCCCACCCCCCGAAGTTGAAGAACGATGCAAGGAAGTTAAAATTCTGAGACCCTGCACGAGTGTGAAAATGTCATTCTAGCCTCATGCTCGATTGAAAGTTTTCCTGGGTGAAGAATTCTAGTTGGGAATTTTTCCCTCTGAGAATCTGGGAGATTTGCGTCTTTGTGTTCTGGATTTCAGGCTTTTCGCCGAGATACCAGAGCCCATTTTGTGTTCTGATTCTTTGCATGTGACCTGCTTTCTCTCCCCTTTTCTGCCCCCTCTGGAAGGCTGAAGAATTTTCTTCTTGCATCTGGGTTCTGAAGTTTCCCAGGGACGTGCCTCGGTGTGGGTCCACACTCTTCATGTTGGGCACTCGCTGGCCTTTTTAATTTGTCAACTAATCTTTCTCGCCTGGGAACTTTTTATGCCTTTTAAATCAGGCTCTCCCCGCCCGCTTCTGTTTTCTCTGGAACGCCTGGCTTTGTTTCGTGGATGTAACATAGTCTTTCTTTAAAGCTATTAAGGGCGTTTTTCAGAAAGTCTCTTCCCGCTCTGTTCCTGGCTTCCTCCTGGCTGACCTTTCAATGTTTGGTTTTGCTGTCTGTATTCTATGCTGGAGGCCATGTCTGCTAGTCCTGTCTGAGAAGAGCCTCTTCCAGAAGGTCAGGCAGGGGTCCCCTGGCAGCAGCTAATGAGAATTTAGGGTCCCCGCAGCCTTCCCACCGGCCATGGAAAGTTCTAGATGCCTGAAGCCGTGATGCAGTGGCTCGGCTGCCTGGGCGCCCTGCTGGCCCTGCATCCTTAGTGGTGTCCGCACTCCAGACCCCCACACTTTGTGGGCACCAGCCTCCTGTGGCCCACGGCTTTGCTGTGATTTATGAAGTGTCCCTTGGCGCATGTCGTCCGGCCTCTGTGGGCGGTGCTCTCCGCGGACAGAAGGGGCGTCTGATGGTGTATGTGAATTCGCTTTAGTTATTCTTTGCTGTGTTTCTTCCCCCGGCTTTAATTTTCTTATTCTTTTCTTCCAAATTAGACTGAAACCGGTTTTAAGCGAAGAGATTACTCATTAAGGAAATGGTGTCGGTGTGTGGTATTAGGGCCACCTGAAGTCAATTAGGGATGGACAGAATCAATCATTCTCCCTGGTTTGGAAGCAGGAAGGGGGAACAGAGAGGAGCGAGTCTCGCTAATGCACGCGGGGACAGCTGTGACCAGCTCCGCGCTAAATGGCCGAGGCAAATGTCAAACCACGCCATCGGCTGGTGGTGGCGGGGCATCCTCACCACCTGGTAGAGAATCGAACCTGTCCTGGAAACGGGACAGGGGACACGGCCCCCGTGAGGCTGGGCCTTCCGTGCCCGCTGGGAGCCCCGACTTTTAGATTGGGGCTTCCGGGAGCGAGACCCATACACTGTGGGACCCCACGCACTGGGGCCGGAAGGGTGGCGAGCTCCTCCGGGCCCCGGGCCAGGGTTTGGGACAGGCGGGCACACGCCTAGGATAAAAAATTCGAGAGTCGCAAAACTCAATCATCAAGATAAACCATATTTCGATGTGACATTTTAACAAGTGTGGCGAGGATGTGGAGACACTGGAAGCCGCGTGCGCTGTTGGTGGGATGTAAGATGGTGCAGCCGCTGTGGACGATGGCGTGGCGGTGCCTCGGAAAGTTAAAGATAGAACTGCCCCACGATGCGGCATTCCCCTGCGGGGTCCATCGGGAGGAACCGAAGCCAGGATCTCGAAGAGACACCTGCACCACCGCGTTCACCGCAGCATCATTCGCAAGAGCCAAGAGACAACCTAGGCGTCCGTAGACAGATGGAGATGGAAATAGCACATGGCCCACATGTACAACGGGATGCCATCCTGGATGGACCTGGGGGACATTTCGCTGAGTGAGATAAGCCAGTCGCTGGACAGATACTCTATGATTCCTTCATTTCCTTCAGAAAATAGAGCGTGGCTGCCGGGGGTGGGGGAGGGGAAAACGGGTGCCAAGTTCCGGTGACACAAGAGGGACACAGGGACCTGCTGCGTGACAGCGCCCGCCGTTAACAAGTGGCGTCGTGCGCGTGCAAATCTGTTAGATCGCGCGTTAAGTGTCCTAACCACAAAAAACAAAAACGAAGGAGCAGGATGGCAGAATGCAGAGGGACACGGGAAGCGTTGGGGGTGACGCGTGTGCCTGTTACCTTGACAGAGGTGACGGTTTCACGGGGCCGGGCAGGAGTCGCCTCATCGAATTCTACATGCGAAATATGTGCGGGTTTTGTGTGCCTGCTCCGCCTCGGCCGGCCTGTGGGCCCGGGCCTGGGGCCCTTGTGTCCGCTGTCACCTGGTTTCGTGCTAACGGTGACATGTTAGCAGATTGGGCAACGAGGGCTTTGTACACAGTCACGTGCTGTGATTTTAGGGCCTTGGCTGCTCTTCCCACTGGGTTCAAACGTGACGGGACATTCTGATAGGCGTGTATTGGGCTCATGCGTTTCCTTTTGTCTGAGGCTGGGGTGTGGCTTGGCCTGGCACCACTAGGCCCTCTGCTCAGTCAGATGTCACCTTCTGGCTGGCCTGGGTCCAGGCTGGCCTCTCGCCTCGCTGGCTGCGTGATCTCAAGCGTGCTCAGGCCCCCTCTCATCCTTGGGGCTTCGGATTAGGAATCCTGGACCCAAAGGTCACTGATGAAGTCGCTGTGGGGTTTGAGGGAGTAGTCGATGGGACACGCCTCGGTGCTGGGGGGGCTCAGTGCAGGGCAGTGTCCCTTCTGTCTCCTGTGATCACCCGTACCGCACGGGGGAGGGCGGGATGAGGAGGACGATGTCTCTGGACCTGGGGCAGTCTGCCGGCGAGCTGCGGGGCCTGGCACTGGGCGGGCTCGGGGAGGCCTGCTGAGGGCAGCGGGGTGTCGCTGACCTCACGTGACTGTCCCGTCGCTGGGCTCATACAGGACATGCATGAAGCCTGCACCTGGCACCTGTGGGCAGGTTAAGACCTCAGAGGTTATTCAGGAAAAAAGGAAAAGAGGCTGGAGTTGGGGCCCGAGGGTGGGAGCGAGGACAGACACGTGTCTCCGGACGTGTTCAACCGGGAAAGCCCCGCCCACGGGCAAGGATCCCAGGAGGACGGCCCCCAGCGTGAGCTCACGCGCGTGTCCGTATGTGCTCATGCATGTGCAGGCTCAGGTGTGCATCTGCACGCCCACGTGCTCACATGCCTGTGCATGCTCACACATGTCTGTGCATGCTCACACAGGCGTGCATAATGTGCCCACGCACACACACAGCACACATGTGCAGTGCACCCACGTGTGCCTGTACGTGCTCATGCACATGTGCTCACATGTCTGCAGTGCACTCACATGCTACCTGCACGCACACACGTGTAGATGAACGCGCTCACACGTGTGTCTGCACGTGCCCTCACACAGGCGCATGCATGCACTCGCACGGTGCTCGCGTACCTCATGTGTGCACATACACGTGTGTGTCGCTGTGCTCACGTGTGCGTATGCAATCGACACTGACTTCCTCCTCCTTCATTCAAGGAGGCTGCCTGGCAGCCAGAGGTCTTGGGTTCTCAGCCTGGCCTCCTGGACTCGTACCGTGTGCGACAGGCACCTGCCTGGTTTCGCCCAGCTGCTGCAGAACGGGCATGTGGTGGAGGGGAGGCTGGGACACCCCCTGCCTCTCCCTCCCTCCCTCCCTTCCTCCCTCCTTCCTTTCCTTCCTTCCTTTTCCTTCCTTCCTTTCCTTCCTTCCTTCCCCCTTCCTTCCTTTCTCTCTCCCTCCTTCCCACCTTGTGTCAGGCCCCCCACTCCCCATCCGGGTCTCTCTGGGGCGTGGCCGGGGTAGGCCCTGGGTGGCCGGTCCCCACGGCCTGGGACGTTTGGAGCAGCCAGGCTGAGGGACGAGCGCACGGCCTGCAGCGGGGGGTGGGCAGCCCCTCTGAGCAGGGCTCCTGAGGACTTCGTTTTTGAGAAGCTTCTTCTGTGACTTATTTAGGGCACGAGGAATTCTTGCTTCACGAGCAGCTTGTTTGTTTGACTTGTTATCGAGAGATACTGGAAGACGTGAAGACTTCTGAGCAACAGTACGCATCTCGCTGAAACCGCCGGGCTTCTGTGGCCGTTTCTCAAAAGGAGCAGACGTCCGCATGAGAAATGGATCAGGGACACTGCGGGAGGCATCTGCTCGGCGAGCAGACCAGGACCCACAAGAAGAGAATCAGGGTCTGGATGAATAACGCTCATCCCTGGGGTCTGAGCTCAAAACCTGCCGCCAAGACGTACCTGAGCCAAATCCCTCCGTAGTTAGCGGATGGATCTGTCTGCTCTGGGGAAGGTGGGGACAGGCTCTCCGCAGCTCCGTCCCCAGCAGCCGGGGACGGAGAGCTGTGAGCCCAGCACCACACCAGGCACTTCACATGTATGTCCTCGTCCAATCGTGCACCGTGCGGAGGTGTCCTCGTCCCGCCTTGCAGAGCTGTGGACTGAGGCACAGAGGTGGGTGGAGATGCACAGGTGCAGAGGTGGCATCACAGCCAGGGTTCGAACTCATTTGTCTGACTGCAAAGCTCAAGTTTGTAAACACTCATTTTTCTTTAGGAATCTAAAGGCGTTTAGATGCTTCAGGTACTTGAAGCCGAGATCTTGGAAACAGAGAAAACTCAAACTGTATTCAAAACGCGTGATGGCACAGCTGCTCTTTTACTCATTTAAATATCTTCGAGCATGTCCTTGAAAGTCCAGGTCATCTTCGAGCCAGGGCCGCTGCGGACGGGGCCAGCACTGCGCCCTCTAGTGGCGGGCGCGAGCGGGACTCCAGCTCCGGCCCGGAGGGCCGGTTCCTTAACCTGCTTTGGTTTCTCGTCTGGTGCAGAGGCAGAATGAGCCCTGTCTCACAGGATGTGGTCACAGGATGTTGTGACCATTCCGTCACTTAGAATAACTCCGGTGGTCACTCTTTGGGCTCTGGCTTATTGTTTATCCTTGGCGTGCGCTGTGCAAGGACGTGCTCTATAGACTCCTCCTAGAATTCAGAACCTCGAAAGAGCTCGCTGATCCCGAAAGATCAGCCGGCTTCATTCGTATCCAAATACAAATTAATTAGGAAAAGTATTTCTCTTTTTACCCTGGCTGCCAGTGAGCTCAGAGCTAGATTTTTGACAACCTCTAAGTTAGCTGACGCTTTTTGCCATTTTATCTCTCTCTTCATCTGCGGATTTTAAAGAAGTCTGCTCTTTATGGTTCTCAGCCTGAAGCTCTTCTCAGAAGTCCTTGATTATACACATCTCCAGATGCTTCTCGCACAGGGCCGAGTAAATAGCACACAATGATTCAAATTCCGGTTGTTCGTGGTGATGGGGAATGGCCCTCGCCCGGGCGTAGTGGAGCCTGGCAGACGACGGAGGGCGTGGCCTTAATTTTATTCACCTCTAAATCAACTTCAGAAGTTTCGGAGCCACCAGGAGGAAAGACAAGACTTAAGGAGACAAAGTATATTAACAGGAAAGCAATGATTTCTCGGGCTATTTGTCACTTCAAGTGTAAAGCATTAAGAAGTGCTGAAATAGGAAGAGCTACTAAAAAATGATTTATCGATGCTCCAGTCCTGCTAAAACAGGTTAATGTCAATACGATTAGCTCCTGCATCCAGGCGGTCCCCGCAGAGCGCAAGTGGATAAAACACTGAACGGCTCTCCCTCGAGGGCGGGGGAGGGGCTGTGAGGACGGCAGCCCCCGGGAGGGGAAGAGAGGCAAGTTCTCCTGGCGTCCACCCCGCTGCCCTCCGTGGCCCCCGCCGGCCGGAGTCGGAGGCTTTGGGGCCAGTTTATGTGGAAGGCACGTCGGCTCTGCTATGTCACGGATGCTGCTCCCTGAGCGGTTTGGGTGAACGCTGAGCGGCGGCCATGCGGGGGGCAGGGCGGAGGACGGGGGTCCCCAGGAGCCTTCTCGGCAGCGAGCAGGGCGCAGGAGGCCGACGCCGGCCGGGCAGGTCAGGACCTGGTGCTGGGCGAGCCCCTCTGCGTCCGAGCCTGCGCCTCCTCCGTGGAGTCCTGTGGCCGTGGCCTTGGGCGGGGCCTTGCCCAGCTTCCAGAACCTGCCACCCCCTTGGTTCCCGCCTCCTGCTCCGAGGGCCTCGCCTTCCAGGAGCCAGACAGAGGCTGTGCGGCTTTCAGGGCTTCCCTGGCTGGTCATCAGGGTCTCAATGACGCTGTGTGAGCCGTGACAATCTCAGCGTCACCCTCCCTGCCCTCAAAGAGGTGTTGAAAGTGGCCGGCCGCTCTCAGAAGGCAGAGCGCCCGGGGGAGAGCGCGAATGGCCCTTTGGAGCACGTGGCGCGATTCGGTCCCCCACCCCCGTCAGGCGAGGGCTCGGTCCCCCCCGCCCCCGTTAATGAGGCAGCTGAGATGAACATGGGGAAAGTGGCTCCTTCCCCGGGGACACCGGGGACCCCTCGGAAAGACCCTCGCACTTTTCCCTCCGCTGGGCACCCGGAAAAGCGGGGCCGTTCGGTTTTCCGCACCGACTGTGCCGAGACGTCTACAGAACATCTCCTGAAGCGAAATCCTCCTCCCTAACGACACGTCACAGCACCTCGGCCCTTTCCTGGTTCTCATTTGAGGCCCCTAATGGCTCCGCCGGCGTCACGGGCCTTGGCGTGACCGCGGGAAGCTATTACCTGTCACTTCGGGTGCTGCCGCCCTCCCAGCAGAGCCTGGCGGCGTACGTGCTGGGTGTCACTGTGAGCAGCGGCCTCTGGACCTCATCTCGGTGGTCGCCAAGGGACCCGAGGACAGGGCATGCCCCTGGAGCTGGCCGCGGAGGGCCAGCGGCCTCGGACGAGGAGCCCCGCAGCCGGAACAGAGCCTGTCTGTCCTTCCTGGCGGCGCCTTCGGCTGTGTTGGTCCCTCCGAGGTCCCCCAGTGCGGCCGTCCCCTCCGGGGTGGGCGGCGTTAGCTGGGGGAAGAGATTGCAGCGGTGACCCTGGGCTCTGTGGGATGAGGCAGGGAGACGAAAGTCCCTCCGACACTTGCTTTCCACAAAGGGAGCCGAGGCCTGTCGGAACGGACACGCTCCGAGAGGCGGCCTGGCCTCAGGGGAGGAAGGCGTGTCCGTCAGCTGGACAGCCGGTCAGCGAGGGTGAGTGGGCCCAGACCGTGCAGGCCCCGGCTGTCCCCACACTGCCCCGAGGGCCCTTGGCTGTGGGTATTGAGACTTGGGTGCCGAGGTGGGTGCTCAGGGGTCGTCACGGGAGCCCGGACATCTGATCCAGAAGTGGGAGCCCGTCCTCTGCCTGGACTCGCCGAGGGCCAGACTTGGGGTCCCTCTGCTTCCTCCAGGGGATGATGGCGTCCTGCACGTGGATGAACTGGCAGCTCTTTGAAGTCCTCTGCCCCATTCCCGGGCGCCTCACCCACCTCGGGTCACTGGCCTGCCTGGGACCAGCCCAGAGCTCTGACCACGCTGGGCACCGTCACCCCTGCTTCGACCAGACCCACAACCGGGGCCCAGCCTTGTCCGGCTGGTCCGTGAGCCCCAGGGCCGGCTCGCGCCCGGCCCAGAGGAAATGGTCAGTGAACAGAGTGGAGGGACCGGTGACGCAGACGGGTCATTCACCTGCCGGTCAACGGCGCGCTGGGCTTTGAGTTGCCAGCAGGTGAGGCAGGCGCTTTGCCAAGCCAAGTCCTTCAAGGCACAGACGTGTGTCCGCTGACGCGGGAACTCCTGTGTAGGACAGACCAGAGGACGGTGGGGTCAGGGGCGCGGTGTTTGCCGAGCCCGTCGCCTCACACCCTAGGGCACCCTGAGTCCTGGCTCTGTGCCCAGGAGGCCCAGAGGACCCGCTGGACACTGGGGCCGCCCAGCTCACGGCGGAGGGACGGTGCGTGTCCCAGGCTGGCCCTCCCTCCCTCCACCCCTCTCTGTCCGTCCGTCCGTCTGTCTCTCCCTCTCTGTTTCTCTCTTTCCTTCTCGTTTGATTCCTCTGGCTCTGGAGGAGGAGTGTCCCGGTGGCCACGACAGGCTCCGAGGTCGTAACAGCTTCGCTCACGTTCGCTTCTACCTGGCGACAGCTTTTCCCGGTCCTGGCGTCGAAAGCCCTTGGAACCTCACGACCTCTGCCGCTGCAGCCCCCACGCTCGGCGTCTGGCAGAGAGCAAGTCTGGCGGCGTTTACGGGACGATCGATGGGCAGAGGGAGAGGGGACGGGAACCGTGGCCACTGTCGGCTGTTGCTGCAGGCGTGTGATGGGCTTCGCGAATGCCCGCTGACGCTGGCCGCCCTCGTCAGGAGCGGTCAACAGCCTGACGCTGGTGACTGCACTGTCCAAGGACAGTGACCACTAGTCTCCTGGATGGTGCTGTGGTGGCCTAGAGGTGCTCACGAGGGGACAAATAATCCCGGAGCCTGGACGTCGAGCCCAGCTCTGCACCCCGGGGCCCCAGGCTCCTTTGACACAGCTCGCTGTTCTCATGGGGAGGGAGTCAGGACCAGGTGGGACACCTGCCGGTGTCCAGGTGCTGCCGCTGGGACACACGAGGACAGTGGCCCGTGCCCTCCTGGATCCCGCAGGCGGGGGTGGGGGCCGGTGAGGACCTGCACACTCCTAGGATGTGGGCGAGGTGCTCCCAGGGGGCTTTGCGTCAGGCAGAGGCGGGGACAAGCGGCTCGGCAGGCAGGCGACAGCCGGTCGGGCATGTCGTAGGAACACCTCGCGGTCCCCAAAGGAGGGGCCTGTCACCATCTGTCACACTCCCCTGTGGAGAGGAGGGCAGAGGGGTGGGTCACACCGCAGTGGGGGGTGGGGGGCCCAGGAAGACAGGGCCACGTCTCCTTCGTGTGGCTGCAAACTGCTCTGCTCGGACCCCATCCTCCCCTTGACCTCGGAGGCATGCGGGAGCGTGGTTAATAATCCAGTTTTGCGGTGTGGCCGGGTCAAGGTCACACAGCTGCTCAGCGGGATGCTGGAACTTGACCCCGATCCTGGACGGGTCGTCCCCTGACACTCAAGGACGGGCGTGTCGGCATCTGCACACTCGGCCGTGTGCAGGCTCGGAGGCACGCACGCCGTCTCGCTGGAAACCCACCGAAGCGGTGAGGCCTCAGCGCTGTCCCTCTGCCTGTGGCCCCTGACGGGGCCCCGTGGGAGGCCCTTGCTGTCTCGTTCCAGTGACATGAGCCTCAGCGGGGCGTCCCCGTGGGGCTGGGCTTGTTCTGCGGGGTGCTGGGTGCTCGGCTTCGGCGCCTCTCGCATCCAGTGGCTGCATCTTCTGCAGCTACGTTCAGCGTGTCCTTCTGGAAGGTGCAGATGTGGTCGGCACGTATCAACGAGCAGCCTCCATCTGCCCGTGGCACACTTTCCGTCGCGCTCAGGTTCGGAAGATCTTAGGGAGGCCGCGTGTCGAGGGGGGTCTGCGGCCGGCTCTGTCCCCATCCATTGCGTGATCTCGGGCAGCTTCGCCCCCCCCAGGCTGCGGGCTTTCTAACAAGAGAATGAGGGTGTTGGGCTCGATGTTTGTCCTTGATTGGGTACCCGTTTCATCTTTGTCTCGTTGGTACACGAGAAGTTCTCCCTCGTTTTGCTCGGGCGACTTTGGCACCTCTCTTCTGGAAAGCCCCGCCCTTACTTGAGTTTACGTAATCGTTCGTCTACGACTGGCATCCGGGTCGCTTCCACCACCCACCCAGACACCCACCCGGACACCCACCCAGGCTTTCTCGCCCTCCGATTCCATCTAGCCATCTCGTCAACATATTCACCTTTCTATCTAATCAGCCTATCTATCCATCCATCCCTCCATCCACCATCCACCCATCTGTCCATCCACCCATCACACATCTGTCCACCATCTGTCCATCCATCCGACCCGCTCACCCTTCCGCCTCAGCACACGCATGGCAGGAACGTGAGTCTAGGGTTTCAGCATGACTGGAAGTCCCGTTTCAGATACTAAACGAATTGTGGTCGGTGTTAGTTTCGTCTGTCAGAGCATCTCCTCGGGAAACCCCTGTCCAAGGGTGACCCTGAGGTGTGGGCCGAGTCAGCCAGACTCTCCCTTCTGCGAGTCTCGGGTGAAGGAGGGTGGTGCTAGGCCGTCCGCACACTGTGCCCAGACGGTAGGCCAGGGAGTGCCCGCTGCCCAGCTGCGGAGCCGCCCGGGCTGGTCCCTCCTCTGTCTGAGCTGCTGCTGCTCACACTCGGATTCTGGGCCGGGCCCACGTCCCTTGCCTGGCCCGCTGCTGAGTTCTGTGG
>NW_024342469.1:1908118-1923047 GCF_902729225.1 Pteropus medius | reverse complement strand
GGAGCCTGGCAGACGACGGAGGGCGTGGCCTTAATTTTATTCACCTCTAAATCAACTTCAGAAGTTTCGGAGCCACCAGGAGGAAAGACAAGACTTAAGGAGACAAAGTATATTAACAGGAAAGCAATGATTTCTCGGGCTATTTGTCACTTCAAGTGTAAAGCATTAAGAAGTGCTGAAATAGGAAGAGCTACTAAAAAATGATTTATCGATGCTCCAGTCCTGCTAAAACAGGTTAATGTCAATACGATTAGCTCCTGCATCCAGGCGGTCCCCGCAGAGCGCAAGTGGATAAAACACTGAACGGCTCTCCCTCGAGGGCGGGGGAGGGGCTGTGAGGACGGCAGCCCCCGGGAGGGGAAGAGAGGCAAGTTCTCCTGGCGTCCACCCCGCTGCCCTCCGTGGCCCCCGCCGGCCGGAGTCGGAGGCTTTGGGGCCAGTTTATGTGGAAGGCACGTCGGCTCTGCTATGTCACGGATGCTGCTCCCTGAGCGGTTTGGGTGAACGCTGAGCGGCGGCCATGCGGGGGGCAGGGCGGAGGACGGGGGTCCCCAGGAGCCTTCTCGGCAGCGAGCAGGGCGCAGGAGGCCGGCGCCGGCCGGGCAGGTCAGGACCTGGTGCTGGGCGAGCCCCTCTGCGTCCGAGCCTGCGCCTCCTCCGTGGAGTCCTGTGGCCGTGGCCTTGGGCGGGGCCTTGCCCAGCTTCCAGAACCTGCCACCCCCTTGGTTCCCGCCTCCTGCTCCGAGGGCCTCGCCTTCCAGGAGCCAGACAGAGGCTGTGCGGCTTTCAGGGCTTCCCTGGCTGGTCATCAGGGTCTCAATGACGCTGTGTGAGCCGTGACAATCTCAGCGTCACCCTCCCTGCCCTCAAAGAGGTGTTGAAAGTGGCCGGCCGCTCTCAGAAGGCAGAGCGCCCGGGGGAGAGCGCGAATGGCCCTTTGGAGCACGTGGCGCGATTCGGTCCCCCACCCCCGTCAGGCGAGGGCTCGGTCCCCCCCGCCCCCGTTAATGAGGCAGCTGAGATGAACATGGGGAAAGTGGCTCCTTCCCCGGGGACACCGGGGACCCCTCGGAAAGACCCTCGCACTTTTCCCTCCGCTGGGCACCCGGAAAAGCGGGGCCGTTCGGTTTTCCGCACCGACTGTGCCGAGACGTCTACAGAACATCTCCTGAAGCGAAATCCTCCTCCCTAACGACACGTCACAGCACCTCGGCCCTTTCCTGGTTCTCATTTGAGGCCCCTAATGGCTCCGCCGGCGTCACGGGCCTTGGCGTGACCGCGGGAAGCTATTACCTGTCACTTCGGGTGCTGCCGCCCTCCCAGCAGAGCCTGGCGGCGTACGTGCTGGGTGTCACTGTGAGCAGCGGCCTCTGGACCTCATCTCGGTGGTCGCCAAGGGACCCGAGGACAGGGCATGCCCCTGGAGCTGGCCGCGGAGGGCCAGCGGCCTCGGACGAGGAGCCCCGCAGCCGGAACAGAGCCTGTCTGTCCTTCCTGGCGGCGCCTTCGGCTGTGTTGGTCCCTCCGAGGTCCCCCAGTGCGGCCGTCCCCTCCGGGGTGGGCGGCGTTAGCTGGGGGAAGAGATTGCAGCGGTGACCCTGGGCTCTGTGGGATGAGGCAGGGAGACGAAAGTCCCTCCGACACTTGCTTTCCACAAAGGGAGCCGAGGCCTGTCGGAACGGACACGCTCCGAGAGGCGGCCTGGCCTCGGGGCAGGAAGGCGTGTCCGTCAGCTGGACAGCCGGTCAGCGAGGGGGAGTGGGCCCCGGCTGTCCCCACACCGCCCCGAGGGGCCTTGGCTGTGGGTATTGAGACTTGGGTGCCGAGGTGGGTGCTCAGGGGTCGTCACGGGAGCCTGGACGTCTGATCCAGAAGTGGGAGCCCGTCCTCTGCCTGGACTCGCCGTGGGCCAGACTTGGGGTCCCTCTGCTTCCTCCAGGGGATGATGGCGTCCTGCACGTGGATGAACTGGCAGCTCTTTGAAGTCCTCTGCCCCATTCCCGGGCGCCTCACCCACCTCGGGCCACTGGCCTGCCTGGGATCAGCCCAGAGCTCTGACCACGCTGGGCGCCGTCACCCCTGCTTCGACCAGACCCTTGTCCGGCTGGTCCGTGAACCCCAGGGCCGGCTCGCGCCTGGCCCAGAGGAAATGGTCAGTGAACGGAGTGGAGGGACGGGTGACGCAGACGAGTCATTCACCTGTCGGTCAACGGCGCGCTGGGCTTTGAGTTGCCAGCAGGTGAGGCAGGCGCTTTGCCGAGCCAAGTCCTTCAAGGCACAGACGTGTGTCCGCTGACGCGGGAACTCCTGTGTAGGACAGACCAGAGGATGGTGGGGTCAGGGGCGCGGTGTTTGCCGAGCCCGTCGCCTCACACCCTAGGGCACCCTGAGTCCTGGCTCTGCGCCCAGGAGGCCCAGAGGACCCGCTGGACACTGGGACCGCCCAGCTTACGGCGGAGGGACGGTGCGTGTCCCAGGCTGGCCCTCCCTCCCGCCCTCCCTCTCTGTCCGTCCGTCCGTCTGTCTCTCCCTCTCTGTTTCTCTCTTTCCTTCTCGTTTGATTCCTCTGGCTCTGGAGGATGAGCGTCCCGGTGGCCACGACAGGCTCCCATGTCGTAACAGATTCACTCACGTTCGCTTCTACCTGGCGACAGCTTTTCCCGGTCCTGGCGTCGAAAGCCCTTGGAACCTCACGACCTCCGCCGCTGCGGCCCCCACGCTCGGCGTCTGGCAGAGAGCAAGTCTGGCGGCGTTTACGGGACGATCGATGGGCGGAGGGAGAGGGGACGGGAACCGTGGCCACCGTCGGCTGTTGCTGCAGGCGTGTGATGGGCTTCGTGAATGCCCGCTGACGCTGGCCGCCCTCATCAGGAGCGGTCAACGGCCTGATGCTGGTGACTGCACTGTCCAAGGACAGCGACCACTAGTCTCCTGGATGGTGCTGTGGTGGCCACGAGGGGACAAATAATCCCGGAGCCTGGACGTCGAGCCCAGCTCTGCACCCCGGGGCCCCAGGCTCCTTTGACACAGCTCGCTGTTCTCATGGGGAGGGAGTCAGGACCAGGTGGGACACCTGCCGGTGTCCAGGTGCTGCCGCTGGGACACACGAGGACAGTGGCCCGTGCCCTCCTGGATCCCGCAGGCGGGGGTGGGGGCCGGTGAGGACCTGCACACTCCTAGGATGTGGGCGAGGTGCTCCCAGGGGGCTTTGCGTCAGGCAGAGGCGGGGACAAGTGGCTCGGCAGGCAGGCGACAGCCGGTCGGGCATGTCGTAGGAACACCTCGCGGTCCCCAAAGGAGGGGGCCTGTCACCATCTGTCACACTCCTCTGTGGAGAGGAGGGCAGAGGGGTGGGTCACACCGCAGTGGGGGGGTGGGGGGCCCAGGAAGACAGGGCCACGTCTCCTCCGTGTGGCTGCAAACTGCTCTGCTCGGACTCCGTCCTCCCCATGACCTCGGAGGCATGTGGGAGCGCGGTTAATAATCCAGTTTTGCGGTGTGGCCGGGTCAAGGTCACACAGCTGCTTGGCAGGATGCTGGAACTTGACCCTGATCCTGGACGGGTCGTCCCCTGACACCCAAGGACGGCGTGTCGGCATCTGCACACTCGGCCGTGTGCAGGCTCGGCGGCACGCACGCCGTCTCGCTGGAAACCCACCGAAGCGGTGAGGCCTCAGCGCTGTCCCTCTGCCTGTGGCCCCATGACGGGGCCCCGTGGGAGGCCCTTGCCGTCTTGTTCCAGTGACATGAGCCTCAGCGGGGCGTCCCCGTGGGGCCGGGCTTGTTCTGTGGGGAGCTGGGTGCTCGGCTTCGGCGCCTCTCGCATCCAGTGGCTGCATCTTCTGCAGCTGCGTTCAGCGTGTCCTTCTGGAAGGTGCAGATGTGGTCGGCACGTATCAACGAGCAGCCTCCATCTGCCCGTGGCACACTTTCCATCGCGCTTAGCTTCGGAAGATCTTAGGGAGGCCGTGTGTCGAGGGGGGTCTGCGGCCGGCTCTGTCCCCATCCACTGCGTGATCTTGGGCAGCTTCGCCCCCCTCCCCGGGCTGCGGGCTTTCTAACAAGAGAATGAGGGTGTTGGGCTCGATGTTCTCCAAGGTCCCCTTCAGCTCTGAGATTGTGGGTAACCAAGTTCCTCTCTCTCTCTCTCTCTCTCTCTCTCTCTCTCTGTCTCTCTCTCTGTCTCTCTCTCTCTCTCTCTGTCTCGTCAGAGGTGGCACACGAGAAGTGAAGGGTTCCTCTCCGGGAGCCAGGTTTCTTCGGCGACTTCTGGCACTTCCCTTTGGAAAAAGCCCCGCCCCATTAGATCTTTACTTGAGCTACGTAATCAGGTCTCAGGTCTGTGACTGGCATCCGGGTCAGCTCTACCCACCACAGACACTGCCAGACACCCACGGAAATGGTTCTAAGTCCCTCATCTTCCCATCCCATAGCCATCTCGTCAACATATTCACCTTTCTATCTAATCAGCCTATCTATCCATCCATCCCTCCATCCACCATCCACCCATCTGTCCATCCACCCATCACACATCTGTCCACCATCTGTCCATCCATCCGACCCGCTCACCCTTCCGCCTCAGCACACGCATGGCAGGAACGTGAGTCTAGGGTTTCAGCATGACTGGAAGTCCCGTTTCAGATACTAAACGAATTGTGGTCGGTGTTAGTTTCGTCTGTCAGAGCATCTCCTCGGGAAACCCCTGTCCAAGGGTGACCCTGAGGTGTGGGCCGAGTCAGCCAGACTCTCCCTTCTGCGAGTCTCGGGTGAAGGAGGGTGGTGCTAGGCCGTCCGCACACTGTGCCCAGACGGTAGGCCAGGGAGTGCCCGCTGCCCAGCTGCGGAGCCGCCCGGGCTGGTCCCTCCTCTGTCTGAGCTGCTGCTGCTCACACTCGGATTCTGGGCCGGGCCCACGTCCCTTGCCTGGCCCGCTGCTGAGTTCTGTGGCCGTGACTGTGGCCGCGACTGTGCTCACTCATTCTAGGCGGCTCTCACGTGTGGGCCACAGGCCGGACAAGCGAGCACAGGGCGGGTGAGTGCCCAGGAGCACGCCGCGGCGGTCGAGGGGCATGGGAGTCATCAGGGGGCGGGGAGGCAGGTGCTGCCACATCCAGGAGGGACGCCCGGAGAGCTCCTGCCCACGCAGGGACCTGTGCGGACAATGCAAGGGCCACTCGAGAAAAAAATGCGCGGATTCCATGGCACGCGCTAATCCCCTGGGACCAGTGTGTGAATGTTCAGGGAGGCAACTGCCAGGGGCGGGCCCATGACCCAGTCTGCCCCCTGAGAGGCCCATGGGGTGCAGGGTGCTGGGGAGGGGCGGCTGGCTGGCCGCCGGCCTGAGGGCGTCTGGGCCTTGTCCCACAGTGGGCGAGAGACGGGGTCTGTGCAGCGAGGTCAGCTCTGGACGTGCTTGCTGAGGCAGCTGAGGCTGCGGACACCCCCACCCACGGCCTGTGGGTGCATCTGGGTGGGCTCAGGACAGGGAGAGGCTGGGCTCATGGTGGGGGGAGGGGCGCCGTGGGCCCCGAGCTCACTCCTTGGGTCCCCAGTTCCCAGGAGCGGGTGTGCCTGTGGCTGCGGGGCATAATGTCTCATCATTATAGACGACAGCGGATGGGTCCCTGCGTCCTCTTCAGACTTGAAGAGAAACTGTTTCCTTTAAGAAGATATTTTCTAATTATGGAAGTTACGATTTCCTCCTCCAGACAGGTTTGTTTAGGGAAGAAAATTCTCACAGTGACGGTTCACATATCATGGAGTGTTGATGTCAAACCACCTTCCGCGAAGCCCTGTGTCTGCCTCCTGCTTCTCTTCATAAAAATCACGGTTTAACCAGTATTTACTGTTATTACCCCAATTTTTAGACAAGAAAGCTAAGGTTCGAGGAATTTCATCGCTTTCCCAAGGTTGCAAATCCGTCCCCAGGGAGCTGGCGTGCAAATTCAGGTACCGCCTGGCAGCGTCCTGAGTGTGAGCAAGGAGACTCTGTGCCACCGTCCCCCCAAAGGAGCCACCGTCCCCAGCTCCTGGAAGAGCCCGCATACCTAAGCCGAAGAGGAGCCACCGTCCCCCACTCTGGAAGAGCCCGTTTCGGTCCCAGCACGGCCCCAGTCGGTGGGGACCTGCTGTCTTCTCCGCCGGGGACTTCCTTCGTCAGCACGCCCAGTGCCAGGACCTGACTCCGCGGGTCCCCGGGGATGACGTGAGCGTAAGGCGGGCGCCTGGGCGCAGTGCCTGGCCCGGTGACGCGCTCCGCACGTGCCCGCTTCGCTCGTGACTGTGTATGTTTTCATTTTTCTCTCTTCGAGATCAGACTTTGCTTTTCCTCGAATGAAAGGTGCGGGCTGAGTGCTTCTCCCTGCCACATCTGCCGGGTTCACCTGTGCCTCTGGAGCGAGGTGCCGTCACCCGGGGCACCGGCAGGCGGCAGCGGTGTGGAGCCCGCAGGGGGTCCCGGGCCAGGAGCTCGACTGGGTCCTGGCAGCGGGGCCGGGCGCTCCGAGCCTGCCGGGCGGAGAGGGCGAGCGGGCAGCCAGCCCTGAGGGTGAGGCAAGCCGCTTGGCAATGCCCCCTTCCCAGGACAGGGAAAGTGCACAGAGCCGCCATTGGCACTCGGCCGAGCAGGTGACCAGAAAAACTACCTGGAGGCAGTGGCATCTGTGCTGGGTCTCAGGAACCTGGGGTGACTTCAGCAGGGGAACGGGGTGCTGGAGAGAGGGTCCCCCACAGAGGTGTGAGGGAGCAGGGGCTGGTGTGGGTTCTGGGCGTGCCCAGGGCACAGGACCCCGCTGGGCCCAGGTGTGGTGGGTATAGGGGACCAGCTGGGGTCTGGGGAAAGGTGGCATACGTCCTCATGTCAGAGGGCCTCGAATGCCTTGGGAGGGTCCCATTAACTTCTTCTGGTCGGTCACCATTCTTTGTCTGAATGGAGAACCTGGGCTGGATGACGGTTTTTGCTCAGAAAAGCCAATTCTTCAGGATGACCGACTGGGCCACGGGGTGGATGGGTGGTGGGCAGAGTGTGAGGCGGAGGGATGCTGGGGCCCCTGTCAGCGCCCAGGGCAGGAGGAGGAGGTTGGGAGGGAGGGGCCGGAAACCGAGGTAACTGATGGCCCGGGTGTGGGCGTCCAGAGGGGAGCGGGGTCTCCGCTGTTTCTGAGGTTGCTGCCTGGGGCCCGGCTGGCAGGGCGGTCATCAGTGAGAGGCTGCGGTTTGGACCGCGAGCGGCCTCTGTCGCGGTCCAGTGCGCCCTCTGTGCAGAGTTTCCTGAGTTACTGTGCCCCTCAGGGCGTCTTGCCGAGGCGGCTGCCCCACGTCCCCTCTCTGGTGCTGGCGTCTCTCCGGGTACCAGGATGCAGAGCTGGGGACGTGGGCTGGAGCCTGCAGGCATGCGTGTGTCTGTCCAGTGGGGTCGTTTCGGCCTCCGTCCCCTTCGCCACCTGGAACGTGGGCTTAGCTCTGGGGACTCATCTGAAATAGACATTTCTCACCACTGCCAGAGGGATTCGTCGGCAAAACTGGCCATCTATTAACATTATCCGAGGCCTCCGCACTGGTGAGAACAGAGCCTATAAATCTTCGCTGTGTAAAAACCCAGGAGCTGGAAGCCGCCGGCGGACGGCAAATGGGCAAGTCCAACGCGTCCGACCTGCTCATTTCACCGAGGAGAGAGGAACGTCGGACCCGGCCAGGCAGGAAATGGGTTTTGGGGACAGCCACTTAGCCCAGCCGTTGGTCCCAAACTGTGGGAGTCATCGCTGCCCACAATTAGAGCAGGCGTCTCCAGGGACCGTACGCTGTAGCCAGTGGTGGAAGCTTCTGGAAACTTCAGGCAGGTGGCTGTGGTACCTGTCGGGAAGGACGGTCGCCGTGACAGACTGCGAGTTGGCTCGAGGCCCAGGCACGTGTCTGAGGACCTTCGTGTGCATGGTCGCCCTGGCCGGAGCCTGGGGAGGACGGGTGCCCGAAGCTCGCCCGTCGGGCCCTGTCCCCCAGCACCGTGCGTCCCGAGCGGGCGGGGCCGGGGGAGGACACCTCTGGGCTCCGTCGTCTCTCGTCCATTTCCTGCGGAATCCCTGGTGCCTGAGACGATGCCTGGGGACAGGAAGGGGCCTGGTGGACGGGGTGATTAATCTCAGTGGTGGACCTGGGGGAGGTGGTTGGATGGCTGCCCAGCACCCCCGCACCCCTGACCCGGAGCCTGGCCGCCCCAGACCACCTCTCAGCCTCGCTCAGCCCCGTGATGCCCCACGAGACTCCGTGCATTTTCTCTTTGCTCAAGTCAGTGTCAGTCTCTGGTGACTGTGATCGGACTCCCCATGGCTGAGAAGACCCCCATGCACCCAGAGCCTGGACACAGGGGAGCTCGGGGGCAGCCCGGGTCACAGGGTGAAGGCGTGAACGGTGAGCACAGGGAAGGAGCTGGGCCCCCTCTGCTTGGGGCAGCGACGCCCAGAGGCCCTGGTTGGGGAGCGGGGAGCTCGGGGCCAGCACCCCTGCATAACCCGCTCTCCACGGAGAGCACCCGCCTCCCCAGCATCTTAAAGGCAAGGGTGACTGCGATCGGCCCCGAGCGAGCTTAGGCCGTGACCTTGACGAGACCTCACGACAGTGCTTTGTGACAGCGTCTACGCCTCGGTCACGGTCACTGCCATGAGCCGAATGTTTGTGTCCTCCCCCCAAGTTCATACGCGGAAGCTGAACCTCCAGCGTGCTGTTAGGAGCCGAGGCCTTTCGGAGGTGATGGGGTCGGAGGGCGAAGCCCCCCACGGTGGGATTAGTGTCCTCGTAAGAAGGAACATGAGAAAATGTCCATCAGCGGACACGGAGAGGAGGGTCCTCGCCCCAGGCACCTCCTCTGCCAGCACCCTGAACTTGGACCCCACGGCCTCCAGAACCATAAGATGCACCCTGCTCCTCCTGGCCCCCCCAGTCCAGGGCCGATCGAGACAGTCCTGGAAGGTCCTCCTGCACTCGCGCCCTCTCTCCAATATGCTCCTGGGAAGCGGGGACCCTCCGGGGGGCCGTGCTGGGTGGCAGCAGGGAGAATGGCAGTGGCCAGAGTGCCCGTGGACCTCGCTGACAAGCACGCAGCACCCGCTCAGGCGCGGAGTCCAAACGGGGTCCCAGCGCTGGACCGTTCCCGCCGATGGGGCCGGGCTCAGCTTGCGAGACCCCCACCCAGGCTGGCCCCAGGCTGCACGGTCCCTTCCGTGTCCTCCTCCCCCAAGAGCAGATGACGGGCCGGGCGCCCTTGGTGGCGATGCTGGCACCTGTCCTCAGCGGTGTCAGAAGCGGATACTTGCGCAAGTCCCCAGGAGGTCGATGGACTTGGAAATGAACACGGAGCTGCTTCGTCCTTCCTCTGCCCCCCGCCCCCTTCTGCGTTGTCCCTGTGAAACGCAGACTTTGCAGGACACGCTGGCCAGAGGAGGGTGCGGCTGGAGTCGGGGCGCCGCCCGGGGCCTGCCGGGGTGTTGCCACACCCCGGTCATGGCATCGCCTCTCTGGCCTCAGTTTCCCCTCGAGCGTGCACTCAGGTTGGACTTCGAGACTCGCAGACTCTCCCAGGGCGCTTTCGGCCGCCCCGCCCTGCAGCCGCGTCTGCCCGTCTTTGAGAAACAGACCTGCCCTTGGCTGGGCGAGGGGGGACGCAGAGCGAGGCAGCCGTCATTGATTACGGACGCGGCTTCAGATGACGAAAGTTAGAATTAGATAAAAAGCAGAAGACGAGGGTCACGTGGAACCCATTAAGCGGTGGCTTCTCCACGGCCTCTCGCCCACTTTGGGGAAGAAACCGAACCTCGCTCGGTTCTGCCAGTTAATCCCCCCTCCCGGGCCTCGCCGCGGAGCTAACGCGTCCTGCTCATCGAAGGGAGCAGAGGAAGCGCCGGTCGCGGACGCGTGGCCCATCTTCCATGGTGCACGTGCCAGGGAGGTGGAGGTGCCGGTCAATTTGCAGGGCCGAGCCGGCGGCGGCCCGGGGAGGAGAGGCGCCTGGCGCCCCGCTCGGCGAGATGATAATGAAGGGAGATGAAGGGCCCGGGGTTTGAGACGCAGCCCCGCGGGCCGCGAGCATTCGGGATGCATTTCAAAAAGCGGAGGCTGCAGGTCACACACTAATTACCTGGCGAGGGCGGCATCGGGGTCGGCTCGCTCGGTCTCGGCAGCTCTAAGCGTCCGGGCGGGAAGGGAGACGGGCAGTGTGCCGGGCCCCCAGTCCTCCCCGGTCCCGTCCCGCAGCCAAAGGGACAGCCTCAGACGCGTGTTCTTTTGGGCCCCGCACTTAGAAACCGGGGGGTTTGTGAGGGACCCCGAAGCCAACTGTGCTCTGGGCCTCAGGGGGGGATAAGGGTGGAGGCTCCGAGTCTGGGCGTCTACCCGCCACCTGTCAGGCGTGTGCCCCGCGGTGCCAGTACGCCCTCCACGCCTGCGGGTGGGCCCGCTGAGGCCTGGGACAGCGTCTGCCTCCTTGGCCTCCTGTCCTCCAGCAGGCTGGGCCTGGCTCCCCACGCGGCAGCTGGGCAGGGACTGAAGGCCTGCGAGGCCCCCTGAGGCCAGGCTCAGAATGGGCTGATGTCCCTTCTGCTGAATTCTCTGGCCAAAAGAAGTCACCTACCTGCTTATACTCAAGGAGGAGGTCAGATGCCATCTCTACTGGGTCACATTGCCAGGCTGCATTGCAAGGGGTGTTTGTACAGGGGTGGGGTGGGACACTGTGCCACCGCTGGAGGCTATGCATTCTCTCGAAGCCCGGGGGACGGCACGTTAGGATGGGTTTGGCTGGTTAGGAGGGCTTCCTGGGGAGGTGTGACTCTCCAGCCCGTAGGTACCAGTACATTTTATGAAGTAAATTTCTTTGCTGAAATTCAAGGCTCATTAAACTTCTTTTTAAAACCTGGCACGGCAGAAGGCAGGCCGCCTCACGTCTCAGATGAGTTTCTGAGCAGGCCAATTGCAAATTCATAATTAAAGGAATTTGACAAGAATCAAAGAAGACTGGTCTCCACCAGAGGTTTGGGAGTTAATTACGGGTCCGTGGCTGCCGCGGTCGGGGGCGCGAGCGAGCAGTCTGAGGCGGGCGACGCGGGCGCCTTCGCGTGCCAGGACCGACTGTTAGCTGCGCTCCACCCACTGGACTCCTAGAGACGAGGGAAGGGGCTTTGCTCCTGGCTCCTTATACGGCTCAGCGTTGCCCTGGAAACGGGCTGGAGGAGCAGGCTGCCAGGTCCCCAGGCCCCTGACGGCCCTCTGGGACAGAGCAGCGTGCCGAAGGAGTTTCTGGGCGGGCCGATGATGACGTTGGGGTCCTAGACTCCTACCAAGAGGGCTCTCTGCTGTCGGTCTGTCCTCCGTCCTGGACGGTGCCCCCCACTGGGGGAGAGGCCTGGGCAAGGACACGCACTCAAGGCGGGCTGGCTCCCCCGGCCGCTCTGGGCCCCACCTACGTCTGTGTTCTCACTAGGCTTACATTTTTACCCTTGCTGAGTCTGCTGCCCGGAACACTCTGGAACATTCTGGAACATTCTGGAACATTCTGGACCATTCTTCCCAGCCCCTCCCTGCTTCCCCCACCGCAGGAAAGGCAGGCCAGCAGAGCTGCCGTGTATTCCTGGGGTTGGACTTGCCCTCTGTGCCCGTGGCCTCACTGCCGGCTGCTTGGAGGGACAGTCCTAGACGCGTCCGCGTTTCGGAGCCACTTGTTACGCGGTTGGCGCTGACTGATGGACCTGGCTGCACCCTGCCCTCTTCCTGCCTCACAGGCCGTGTCGCCTCCTTCGGAAGCCTCCCTGCATCCCCGACGTCCGGGTCGAGTGTCCTGTCCTGGCCCTCGTCCTGCTGCTCTGTCACCGTTTCCTCTGTCTGCATGTCCAGCTCATCGGCAGGTTTATGAAGGCGAGGACGTCCCCTCGCTTGCGCGTGGGCTTGCCGGTGGCTCCCTGCACACGCATGAACGAACGCACTCAGGGGCTGGGCTGGGAGGAGCCGGGCTCGTCACCTTCCGGGGTCTGACGTCTGCTCTGGCCCTGGCCAGCTGTGTGTCTGTAGGCAAGTCACTCACCCTCCCTGAACGTCCGGCTTCTCCTGTGCAAACGGGCCTTGTCCCGCCCGGTAGCCAGGTGAGGTGCTGCACACGCGAGGGCCCGTCCCCGAGCCCGGACGCGGCGAGCCCCTGACCCGCGGCGCACCCCGTTCAGGCTCCCACTGCGCACAGCCCGCCCCTGCTCCGTCGGCGCCGAGCCCAACCCCGTCCGCCGTCTGTCCGAGCCCGTTTCCTCAGCTGCGGAGTGTGGGAGGGGTACCCGCTGTGGGGCCGACGGTGCACGGGGCCTCTGCTTCTCTGCCGGGCCCTGAGCCCCAGCAGACATGGCTGGGACCACGGTCACCCCTGCCACCCTGGGCCAGTCCTCCCGTGCTGCCTGGCGTGCTCTCGTCCAGGCCACGTGGAAAGGGGCACCGACAGCCTGTGTCACCTGGGCCGGGTCGCTCACCTCTGTGCTTCCGGCCACTCGCCCATAAAGTGGGATCAGAAGGGCACTGTCACCGAGTGGTGCCGCAGGGAGCGAATGACGGGGCTGGCCCAGCTGAACGTGGCACCGGCGGCCGTGCCACGGGGCTGCTGTCGAAGCTGCTGCTTGCCCTTTGTCTCCGTGTTCCCCACCCAGGGCGCTGTGCACACACCCTTCCCCTGGGCCCCAAGAATCGGTTGTGGTGGGCCGCACAAGCTAGATGCTTCTAATTTCTTAAAAGAGTTGTTCTGGTCACAAGGGTGACGCATGCTTATTGTGCATCTGGAGAATCCAGTTAGCAGACGAAAGAAAGAAAAGTCACTTGCGTTTTCGACACCCAGTGACACCTGCCGACGTCTTGCCCAGCGCCTTTTCTGGTCCATGTTTTCCTTGGATGCCCGTGTGCATGCACACACACGCACACACATGCACACATGCACACACGCGCACACACACACGTGCACACACACGCAAAATACGCGTTTATGCTGAACACTCAATCGCAGATGATTCGAGGCTACGTTTATCCACTTCATAAGGTGTCCTCAACACCCGTCCCGTGGCCACCGAGTGCCTGCAGCCGCGTTTTGACGGCGGCGGCTGCCTGTCCTGTGGCTATGCCATTTGAACCCCTCGCATTTACCCCTGTAACGAGTGACTCTCTCTCAGGTACATTTTCACGCGGATCCACGAGCGTCTCTCCAGGGTGAGTTTGCGGATGTGGATGGGCTGGGATAAATACTTTGAAATACTTTGGTATGAATTGTGGCGGCGGTGGGCTGCGGGCCCGCTGTGGACGGGGGTGCCGGCCAGCAGCCCGCAGCGCTGTCCCTGTATCTGTCCCATGGGCTCCTCGCTGCTCCTCCCGGCTGAGCGTGGTGACAGGTGCCCACGACATGGATAGATGTTGTCCACTGCCCACCTGCACCCTGAGGCCCCCCAGGCAGGGACCCCGTGCTGGGTCCCTTGTGCTGGGAGACGTCGGTCACACGTTTGTGCCCTCGGCTGGCATTGGGTCCCATTCGCCTGGCCTCTCCCCTCCCAGGTGTGGGTGTGGAGAGCTGGGGGTCCGTCCAGCGGTTGGCAAGACTCTGGAGCTCTGGGCTTGGCAGGATTTTAATTAAACGAGAAACATCTTCGCTTTAGCTGATCAGAAAGTTATTTTTAATATTTGCCATAAAAATTAAGCATGCCGTGCCCAGCTGGTGGGCAGCACGGCTGAGTGGGCACCGAGCCTTTGCTGTGTGGCTGGGTGAGTGGGTTGGTCTCTCTGTGCCTTCGTTTCTCCATCTGAAAAGTGGGACTCGTCATAACGCCCACCTTCGCCATGGTTACGAGGGGACATGAGAACACAGTGGGTCCTTAGCCTGGAGTAAAAGCCCTGCAAACAGTGGGTGCCGCTGTTAGCATTGCTGGGCGGGACGTCTGGGGACCCCTCCAGCTTGGAGAAGCAGGTGCGTCAGTAGGTTCTCATGGGCCCCGATGGAGACAGAGCCGGGGGACTCGGTGGTGCGCCTCTCCTGCAGCCTGGCACCCTCAGAGGGCCGAGCGGGGCCGCAGGAGGCTGTCTGGAGGAGTGGCTGAGCAGTCTTTGCCCACGGAGCCCCGTGTGCCAGGCCGGCACGGTGCCGGGGTCTCCTGGGACTTCTCGTGGCTGGTCATCGCCCCGGGAGACAGGCGTGTCAGTGGGCCCAGGCTGCAGGCGAGCGAGTGGCCACAAGACACGCAAACTCGAGATCGCGAGTGGCCGAGCTGTGTCTTCTTGAGTCCATATGTTCCCGTCTCAATGTCCAGGACCCAGGCTGTGACCACAGTGGGGAGAGGGTCTTTAAAGAGAGACTCGTTAGATGAGGCCGTTGCGGGGGCCGGGCTTGCCCCTTCCCAGGGCGCAGGTGTGGCCAGGCTGTGGAGGGGCCAGCTCCCAGGCCCGGGGCGTTTGGGGGCGCCCTCTGCGGGCACGCCTGGGCTTGGGCCGGGCCAGGGTGGGGTGAGTGGCCTCGGGGGCGGCCTCGGGGTCGTCTCCTCATGGGTGCCGTGCACAAGCAGGGCTGGTGTGGCGTCGGGTGGTGCATGGCCTGTTCCCAGCAGGGAGCACGGGGCGGGAGCCCGGTGACCTGAGGGAGGGGGCGCAGCGCCGTCTGGCCCCCCAGGGTGAGCCGTCCTCACCCCCTCAGGGGCTGTCTGCACCGTCGGCCCACGCTCCTGGGTCATTCCGCGGTGGCACCTGGCACGGGCGGGCCCTGAGGTGAGGTGCGGCCACGTGACTGCCCGGCCAAGGACGCACGGGCGGCGGCATCCGTGTATGTGGGCTTGGCGCGGTGTTTACCTGTGTGCGCATGCACGGTGTGCACGTGTGTGTTGCGTTGTGTGTGTTGTATTGTGGTATATGTGGGACGTGGTGTGTGTGGTATGGTGTG
>NW_024342469.1:1886675-1907105 GCF_902729225.1 Pteropus medius | reverse complement strand
ACGTGTGTGTGGTGTGTGCATGTTGCGTGTTGTGTGTGTCGTGTGTGTGCATGTGGTGCATGCGTGTGGGTGTGTGCCTCTCAGCACAACAGGTGCCTGGCCCGGGGGGTGTGGGACTGTCCCCGGCACTGTGGGTCGGCGGGTCCCTGCCTCCCCGCCTCGGCTTCCACGTGGCGAGTGGCCACGGGGCGTTCGCTGCTGTTGGTGGCTGCCGGCTACCGGGCGCCCTCGCTCTCCCTGTCCCGTGGCCCCCTCCCCGCGGAGCCTGGGTCCCCAGCCCCGGTGGCCCTGCCTCTGGGCCTGTCCGCCGTCCTGCAAGGTGGTTTCGGGCGTAGACCGAGTGGTCGTGTTGGCTCCGGATTTGCCCGGTCAGTGTGGACAAAGCCCTCTCGGGGCTCTGGTCTCGCTTTGCCGGCGAGGAAGCTGGGGCTGGGGGGTGCCCGGGCGTTTGCGGGGCGCGGCTGCCCGGGGTGGACGGTGTTGCCGCGTCCAGGGCCCCTGTGCCTGGAGCCGCCCCCGCCACCGGGCCTGACCGTGGGGAGCTTCCCAGCGGACACAGAGCAGGCCTCGCTGTGCGCCAGGCCGGGGCCGACGGCGCCGCCCGCGGGAACCTCGGTGACACACGTGCCCGTAGCGGCGAGGCGGGCAGCGGCTCTCGGCGGCAGAGTCTCTTCCCAACCACCGCCCGGCATGGTCGTTCTGGACGCTCCGCACGCTGCGGGCCGAGGGGCCACCGCTGCTCGTATCCCTTCTCGTCCACACGTGCAGCGCTGGGACTTTCCGTGGAAACGCAAATGGGTCTCGCACGTCACTGAACTGTTTGGAACCGATATTTCAAAGTCACGATGACGTGGGGCTCGGCACCCGCAGCCTGTGCTCCCGGAGTCCTCGTCATTCTCCCGCAGGGTTCAAACCCGCAGGGTTCGGCCCGCGGCCGAGCTCGCTCTTCCGAAGCTGACGCCTCTGCTTTGAATCCGTGAACTTTCTCAGGAGCTGTCACCGCATTTTCATGTGGGTCTTGTGACTTTCAAATAAGCTCCCGTCCATGCTCAGAAGGGTCGGCGCAGCGGGCCGTTTGTGAAGCCGGCGACTCTGCTCCGGTGTCTGCGGAGCGAGGGTCCCCGTGTATTTTCGTGCCTCGTCGGGCCGAGCCCCCCACTGCCGCTGACCCCCATGTCCCCGCAGAAAGCTGAAAACAGCTGGGATTTACCAGATTCCTCGATTTTATCATTTCAGACCTACAGGCAAATTTTGCGACTTGAGTTTCGAGTTTTCGGAACGAGCCCTTCCCTCTGTCCTGTCACTGCAGCTCTGCGGCCCGATGAGGTGCCGGGCTCCCCGCGTGCTTGCTGTGACCTCTGACCTCGCCGCGAATTTTGTTTGCCTGGCCGGTTTGGGTTTTTTCTCTTTTCTTTTCTTTCTTTATTATTATTATTTTTTGCAACACAGACGATGTCCTTTTAGGCATTTTTCCTTCAGGAATTGACACCTGCCGTTTCAAGTGACAGCCCCGAGCCCCTTGCTTTGACCCCGCGGGTAGAAGCGTGGCTGTTCCTCGTGTCCCCGTGCGGATGCTCCAGGTCCCGGGGGGGGACAGTGTGGCAGGCGGGGCCCGGCTGGGAGGCGGAAGGCGCCTGGCTGACCTGGCTTTGGGCGCAGCCCAGGGGTGCAGAGAAACCTAGATGGTTCCAGAAGCCCTGGCCTGATGGAGCCCTGACCCTGTGTCTTATTCTCTAGAGAAAGAGGGGACCAGACCGGAGAGCCCTCGCCTTCCGTCCCTGCAGCTGTCGGCGTCCTGTCCTGGGCCTGTGTTCTGTCGGATGAACTGCCCGGTGCGAGGCCCACCGCTCCCCGTGCACAGACCCCCTTGTGACAAGATCGCAATCAGGAAAGTTCCCTAGTGCCTCCTCCTGGGCAGTCGCTTCATCTCGCTTGCTGTGGCAGCCACCCTTTGGGTTTCTGTCACTGCGGATGAGATTTGCCTGTTTTAGAATCAAACGGTGGAATCAAACGGTGTTTACCATTTGACACCTGCCTTCCCCAGTTCGACAGAACGTTTGTGAGATTTATCCGTGTTGTTCGTATGTTCCCTTTGTTGAGAATGTTTTTCCATTGGACAGATGTTCCCCAGTGTACCATCTACCTGTTGATGGTTGCTGGGGCTGCTTTTTGTTTTTGACAATCATGAACCAAGCTGCTTTACCCTCTGGTAAAAGTCTTTGCATGGATGTGTATTTTTATTTTCTGGGGCGACTATGTGGACACGGAATATCTGGTTCAAAGGACGGGGATACGTCCCGTTCAGGGGAAAACAGGAGAGAGTTTTCTTTACCCTCGCGAGGCAGCATCCGAGCCCCGGTCCCAGACGCTCCCCGTGCCCACGCGCGTTGGCCGCCGTTTACATCTTAGCTGTCCTGAGTGTGAAGTGACATTCCTCGTGCCTTTAACGCGCGTCTTCCTGATGACCAGTGATGGTCAGACGCGCGCCGGCCACTCACGTATCTTCCTTTGTGACGTGTCTGGTCGAGTCTTTTATTCATTTAGAGAGCGGCCTCGTTACGTGATATCGTACACATAGTAAATCATAGTCCCCTTAAGTGACTACGCAGTCAGATGACTTTGAGGCAGGGGCGCCCGAGCGTAACCGCCACCACCGTCAAGACGTGGCGTGCTCCCGTCGCCCCGGACGCCCTCTGCCTCCTTCCGTCGGTGTCCGCCCTCGGCTCCGGCCCTGGGCAGCTGCTCCCCGCTCTCCATCGCTGGACGTCACTTCCGCTGGTCCTGCTTCTGTTCAGACAGCGGCGCCCAGCAGGCCCTCGCTGCGTCCGGACCCTTTCCTTCCACGACGTCGTTGCGTGCGTGTTGTATGTTGTGTGCGTCTGTGCATTTATGGGTGTGTGCGTGTGCGTGTGTGTGCGTGTGTGGTTTCGTGGCACCCTTTTTTGCACAATTCCACTGTGTGTTTATACCACAATTTGTGTCCCCTCTCCCCCGCCGATGGTCACTCGGCGTTTGGCCCTTATGAACCAAGCTGCTATGAACATTTAGGATGAGTCTCAGCTGATGTCTCCATTGGTCTCAGGTCAGTCCTAGTGGAGCGTCTGCGCCTTAGGGTGGGTGTGTGACGAACTAAGAAGTTTCAGGGCGATGGTGGCGTTTCGTGCCCGCACGACGGTCCACGTCCCCTCCGCCTGGCATTCGGTTTCACCGTGACACCGGCGTGCAGTAGTATCTGATGTGGTTTTAATTCGTATTTCTCTGATGACTAGTGACATTAAGCATCTGTTCATGTCCTTGTCGACTATTTTAAAATCTCCTTTTATCGAGGGCCTCTTCAAATCTTCCTTCCGCCGCACTTGTCTTCTTATGATGGAGCTGTAGGAGTCCTCTGAACGGTCCGGACGCCAGTTCTTCGTTGAGATGGAGGCTTCACATACCATCGCGTAGGCTGCGGCCTGCCTTTTTGTTTTCTCCGTGATATTTTTCAAGAGTAGAAGTTTTGAATTTTATGAAGTCCCGTTTGTCGACATCTCCTTTAGGGGTTGTGCTTTTCGCGTCCTATCGAAGACGTCGTTGCTATCTCGAGGTTGCAAGAATATTTCCCTAGAACTTCCATAGCGTTAGTGCTCACAGGCAACTCGGATTCACTTCGCTTCATCGTGCCAGACCCGGGCCCGTTTCCTGCGGACGAAAACAGCTCTGCTGCTTCCGTTCCAGTCGGGGTGCTTTTCATTTCTATTTCTCGCCCCCCTGCACTGGCCAGGGCCTCCCGCACAACGCTGAGCAGAAATGACGAGAGCGGACGTCGTTTCTAGGGGGACGGTGTGTGGTCTTCATCATTAAATACCACGTGAACTGGGGTATTTGACAGGTGGTTTTTATTATTTCGAGGAAGTTCCTTTCTATTCCTAGTTTGTGGAAAATTGTTGACCCAAATGGGTGTTAAATTGCGTTATGTGTTTTTCCCACATCTATTGAGAAGAGCGTACAGTTTTTCTCCCATATTCTGTTAGTATGGTGAATTGCCTTGATTTTTTTGAACAATAGAACAGTCTTGCATTCCTGGAATGCACCAACTTTTATATGTCAGTGAATCGGATTCGCTAAGATTTTGCTAAGGTTTTTACATCTATATACATAGGGACCTTGGTTGACAGTTTTCCTGGAATATCTTGATCATGAGGTTTTAGTAATTAGTAATGCTGGCTTTATAAAATGAATTGTGAGGTAGAAGTGGTCTTTCCTCCTTCATTTCGTGGAAGTAATCGTGTAGAATTGGTTTTCCTTTCTTTTTAACGTGTAATGCAATTCATCAGTGAAGCTACCTGGGCCTGGAGTCATTTTCGTGGGTAGATTTTTAACTGGGAATTTAATTTCTTGAATAGTTATAGGGCTATTCGGGTTTCCATTTCTTTTTCGAGTCCATTTTGGTAATTTGAGTCTTTCAAAAAAACTTGTCTGTTTCATGTTATCCTTTTCACGATTGTGAGCTCTGTGGTGATGTCACGTCCTTCACTCCCGATACGGTAAATTTATCACTTCGTCATAGTTTTTATCCGCTATACAGATGCCTATCAACTTAGCTGATTATTTCGAAGAACCGGAATTTGGTTTCATTGATTTTCTCTATTAGTCTTTTTCTCCACTTTATTTCTGTCATCAACTTCAAAATTTTCTTCCTTCCGATAACTTTGCATTTTTGACTTTAAACTAGTCTAATTTTCCAGTGTAAACATTGCAAGCTCTTCATTTCCCTCTACAACCTACATGAGCTGCATCCCACAGCGTTTTACTCTTTAATTTTATTCAGCATAAATTAGTTTCTAATTGTCCCTGGTAATTTTTTTTTGGACCCATGGATATTGGGGTGCATATCGTTTAATTTTCACATCTTCGTGAATTTCCAAAATATCTCTTTCTGCTATTGGTTTCTAATTTATTTCTGTTTTTGTAAAATTTCTGTTTTAATATAACATCGATTATTTTAAACATACCGAGACTCATTTCACGGTCCGGCCCACGGTGTCCGGTGAATGTTTTCCGAGTCTTTGAACAGAATGGGTGTATTCTGCCGTCGCTGGGCAGAGTGTCGTGTGGGCCACTCGGGCCCCGCTGGTCGATAGCTTTAGGTCTTCCCCATTCTTGCCCGCGGTCCGTCTGCATGTCCTCTTCATTCCCGTGAGGTGAGTGTCAACGTCACGACCGTGGCTCTGTTTTTTAACTCAGTTCTGTCAGTTTTCGTTTCGTGTATTTGGGAGTTCTGCGTTTGGCTGCACTCACATGTAGGATTCTTCCGCCTTTTTCATGAGTCGATTCGGTCATCACTTAGAAATGCTTCCCTTCACCCTCGGCCATGTCCGTGCTTCTGATGCTCAGTGTTCTGTGTGACAAACCCTTTCTCGGCCTTTTCCCTTACGTCTCTTTCTTGCGTGTCTTCCTTTTTAAAGCAGGTCGTCGTAGACAGACTGATGTCGACTCTTACTGACCCGTCGGTACGTTGAAGGTAATCGCCAGCGTGCTGTGTTTGAATCTACCACCTTCCTTTTTTTAAAAATTTTTTATTTGTCCCATTGACTCTTTCTCCTTTTCCGCTCTTTTCCCGCCTTCTTTTGGATTCATTCTTTTTTTATGATACCGTCGTATCTGCGTTACTGGCTTTTTGGCTGTGACATTTATTTGTCTTTCATTTTTTAGTGGCGACTTTAGCGGTTACGATGTGTGTCTTGAATGCATCGGTCTCTCTGTTCGAGTCAAACCGCTTCGCCTGTAGCGTCAGAACCTTACACCAGTGCATGTCACTCTTCTTTCTGTCCTTTTCACAGCTGTGTCCTGCCCGGTTACTTCTCTATACACTATAAATCCTCAGCGATGTGCTTTTCCTTGAAACGGTTCGTTTTATTTAAAAAACTTAAACATTTTTTCAACTAGTCAACACACACTATTACATTAATGTCAGGTGTACGGCATAGCGGTTTCCCATTTATCTAATTTACAAAGAATTCCCTCCAATAAGTCCAATCCCCACCTGACACCACACAGTTATCGCGATATTATCAACTCTATTCCCTGTGCCGTATTCACGCCCCCGTGACTAGTTCGTAACTGCCAATTTGTATCTCTTAATTCCTTCCCCTTTTCCCGAGCCCCCAGCTCTCCTCCCATCTGGCACTGTCTTGGGGATCTGTGAGTCTGTTTCTGTTTTGTTTGTTGGGTTTGTTCTTTAGATCCCACAGCTAAGTGAGATCCCTGGTCTTTGTATTTCACTTAGCATAACAGCCTCTGGGTCCATCCGCGTTGTGGTCGTAGGTGCTGAGATCGCATCCTTTCTCAGCTCTACCTGCGCGTTGAGCACACCCCCCACTCTTCACCTTTGTGGGGTCTACATCTCTACCTGGCATCATTATCGCACCTAAAAATCTTTCTATAAGTTTTTTTGTTTTGTTTTGTTTTTTTAAGTGCAGGTCTAGGTCTCCCGGCAACAAATTCTCTCAGTTTTTGTTTCTCTGAGACAGTTTTTCTTTAATCTTCATATCTATAGGATTTTATCACTGGATATAGGATCGTAGGTTGATGAGTGTTTTTCTGCAGAGCTTTAGATGCCACCCCTCGTGTTCTTGCCTGCAGAGTTTTGGATGGTGTGTCTGCTGTAGCGATCATTCCTGCAGACACGAATGCCTTCCACCACTCTGGCTGCTTTTAAGATTTTTCTCTTTATCATTGGCTTTCAGCAGTTTTGGTTAGGTTGGGCCTTTGCGTGGTTTTCTTTGTTTGTTTGTTTTTTTAAATCTTAAGTTGTTGGCATTTGTGGATTTACAGTTTTCATCAAATTTGGAAAATTTGAAAGCTGAGTTCTTTGAGTAATCTTCCCCCTCATCTCTGTCTCTGCTCCTTCGTGCTAATCCGAGGCCACGGAAGGAACTGCTCGATACTGTCCCATGGGTCACAGAGGCCTATCAAGGTTTTTTTTTAAAGTCTTTTTTCCTCCCTGCTTCTATTGCTATGTGTTTGAATTAGTTAATCTTTTGCCCTCCAGGGTCTCATATGCTGCTAACATCATCTAGGGAAGTTTTTTTTTTTTTTGAGAGATTGCATTTTTTGGTTCTAGATATTGCTCTTGGCTCTTTTTAATGTTTGCCATTTTTTTTTAATGTTCGTGTTTTCCCTTTAAATATCTGAGCAAATGGAAACACTTACAGTAGCTGTTTTGAAGTCCTTGTCTGAGTGACTTTTTTTTTTTTTCTGTTTGTACTTTGCCTTTTTTCTGGCTGGAAAGCAGGCGACTTGAAGTTCATACCGTTGAGTGTTCCCGTTTGTCGTCTCCCTTTAGAGACTCTTGGCGTCTGTTTCCCGCAGGTGGTCGCGCTCCTTCTGGGTCGGGGAGCTCTCTCTGCGGTCGCTCTGCGAGTGAGCGGCGTCCGGAGCAGCCTCTCCTCTCGGGCAGTGTAGCCCGCTGCCCCCGCCAGCCCTCCCGAGTCTCCGCCATCACTCCGAGTGCGCGGCGAGGTCGGTCTTCCCCGGAATGCGGCTAGACCGGCCTCCACCCCTGCGTGACATCCGCGGGGTGTTCACGTCACAGCTCCCCAGAAGGCTGGCTTCGTGTTCCTTCCGCGGACTCGGATTAACACGCAGACGGAGGCTCCGGGAGACCCTTCTGGAACCTTCCGGGGCTCTTCTTGCTTTGCCTGGCTCCTTCCACTCTCGTGGCCGCCGTGCGGGGGGAGGCCAGCTGCGACGGCCTCCCCTTCCCGCTTCACTGTGGCATCCCCGGGGTGGCCCCCCGGAGCCAGGCCATTTCTAGAACTCTCCACGCGTCCCCTTCTGTCAGAGGTCACAGCCTCGCACTGTCTTTTGCCTCAACGTACCGAATGGTTGTTTCCTGTATTTTGAGCACTTTTCACGCTGTTTGAGGCGAGAAGGCCGATTCCTCCCTGGTTACGCTTTCCACGCCCAAATAAGCAGGTCTCTGGCTGATTCGATTTTTTTCTCTCTATTTTTCTCATCGTTTTGATCAGGAGGTGCCCCGGGGTGCTCTTCTTTGGGTTCATCTCGATCGGGATTTGTCGAGACTCGTGCCGCTGTGGGTTGACGTTTCTGGTAGAATTAAGACATTCCTCCACCAGTATTTCTGCGATTCCTCATTTCCTTGCTTCCTCTTTCTGGGATTCCCGTTCCGTATTAGATTTTTCTTTTTCCGCTGTTTTCACTCTCAGTTTTCGGGGCGTCTGATGTCTAACTAACATCGACTCAGCGAGGCCACCGTTTTCGGCGTGAACTTTGTACCTTGGGTGTCCACCGCTGGGACGAGCGGGGCGAGCGCAGCTGTCACCGGCGTGACGGCCTTCTCCCACACGTGGCGTCGCCCCGCCTGCCGCCCGGTTTCTGTCTAACTTAATTTGCTCTCCTGAGCCTTCGAGAAGCCGCTTTCCCCATTTCTCCCAAAGTTAATCATTGCTATTAACAAGACGATCAGTCTGACGTATCGCTTTCTGCGGTCGACGTGTATTTAGATTTATTTCCTTATTTGCCACCGACTTGATTGTCATCGTTTTTCTCCTGTCTGTCGAATGCCCTTTAGCGTTTCTGTTTTTGTGGGTTTGCTGTTGGCGAAATCTGTTTTCGTTTGAGACCATTTTCCCCCCTCCGCCCACTCGCTCCTCGGAGGACATGTCGCCCGGCGGGGACCTCCGGGGTGGCAGTTACCCTTGGCACACTGCCGTTCCGTCGGTTTCTCTGGCCTTCCACGCGTGCTCTAGAGACGTCAGCCTGCGGCCTAGGACCGCGCCTTCGCGGAGAATTCATCTGTTATGTCTCCGTCTGTTTGTTGTAAGATTTTCTTTTTACCTGGAAATCTCCAGCTTCTCCTTGAAATACCTCAGCCTGTCTGTTTTGTTGTGGTCGTCGTCGTTGTTGATGATGCCGTTGTTCTGTTTGCAAGTGGCCGGACTTCCAGAGCTCGTACGCCGATGCCTTTCGTCAGTTCTGGAACATTCTCCGTCTTGCCTCTGCTCCGCGCGGCCCCTCCCGCCGCGGCACCGCGCTCAGGCGCCCTCGACCTCCCCCGGCCCGGCGCTCGCCCGCGTGTCACACCGTCTCCTCGACGCTGCGAGCCTTTCTTCCTCCTCGGCCTCCATTTCGAAAAATCTGTGTCTATTTTGCTGCTTGCGAGTTCTTGATTTTTCGTTTGCTTTCAAATTCTAAACATTCGATCCGGTTCTTCTACGACCCGCACTCGTTTCCGTTTGTTTTGCTTCGGTTTGGTGTCCAGTTCCGTGATGACGTTTCCATGCTCGGCTTTGATCTTCTTACGTGGAAAAGCATCGCTGTTTTACAGTCTCCAGCTGAGAGTTCTAACGTCGGGATCGGCTAGGAGTCCATTGCCGCGGACCACTCTTCCCGCTGGTTTGTACGCGTGGTGTCTTGTCCTTTTGCGTGCCTGGTCACCCTCATTAGTTTTCTCGTCTCTGCCATTGAATAAGAGCCGTTCCGGACATTGTCTGGGGACATAGGATGACATCTTCCCCCAGAGCGGATTTTCACATTTCCTTCTAGGACTCCTTCGTCACGTTTTCACCCTCTAAATGGTAGAGCACCCCAGGACCACCCCCTCGCCCCGCTCTTTGCTCGGGCCCGCGGTCACCCCTCCAGTGCCACGGCTTTAAATGATGGGGTGTACGTCTGGCACTTACACCCCCAGCCCTGAGCTCTGCTTTGAGGCCCAGACTTGCGTATTCATCTTATTTTTACATCTCTCCTCTTGGACGTCTGAAGGTCGTCTCAAACCTAAAATGTCAGACCCCGAACTCATAATTCCAACTCCCCGAGACCCACTTATCGCCAGGTCGTCCTGTCTGGTCCGAAACACGGGTGCTCTGCTCCGTCCTGCTTCCTGTCACACACCACGTCCGAGTGAGCAGCAGAGCTGATGGTTCTGCCCTAAAAACACTCACCGAGTCCAGCGGCCTTCCCACCCTGGCTGGCCTGGCATGGGAGCTTTCTGGGTGGCCGTCCATGTCCATCCTTGCCCCAATATGGTTAAGTCTCTAGCCGGCAGCCAACGTTAACGGGCCACTCCCCTCTTCATGATGCTCCATCAGCATCCACGGATGCCTAAAATAGATTCCCAAATCCCCACGAGGCTGACACCGCCCTGCCCGGCTCGGCCTCTGTCTCCCGTGCTCCATCCACCGCAGGGTCCTGGCACCCTGGCTCCCGTTTAGAAAGGCCGAGTGTTGTCTGTGCGTTCTCCATCCCCTCCTCCCCAGAGGCTCTCCACACCTTTACCTGCCCTCCTCTCTCACTTCATTCATTCCTCTGCTCAAAAGTTAGCTCCTTGGAGGGGCCTCCACCATCACTTAATTTAAAGAGCATCCTCAATGTATTATCTGTCGCCGCGGGACAAATGACCCCTGAGCTTAAACAATAATCAGCATTTATCATGTCACACAGTTTCTGTGGGTCAGGAATTTGGCGTGGCGTGGCTCCACCCCTTATGAAACTGTGCCGAAGACTTTAGCCAAGGCCCGAGTCACCCGAGACTGGACTGGAGCTGAAGGACCACTGTCAAGACGGCGCCCTCGTATGGCTGGACACGTGAGGCTGCTTCAGTGCCTGTGATATGGCAGCCGGCTTCCCTCAGGGTGGGCGAGGACGGGGAGCAAGGTGGAAGGAGCAATGTCATTTACGACCCAGCCTCCATCATTTTCTCCATCATGCTGGCTACACATGCCATCCTTACTGATGTGGCGGGGGGCGGGGGGGACAGTACACAGGACATGCATCTAGGAGGCGAGAATCGTTGGAAGCCATCTTGGAGAACTGGCTCCCGCACCCAGTAACTCTAGACTTTATTTGCCCTGATTTAGTTGTTTTATGAACCTTGTACCGGCCAGAATTTTATTATTCATGGATCTGTTTCTTGTTTGTCGTCTGGCTCACACATCTGAATATTCACAGCTACTCGGCTGGGTCTTTATCTTTCGGGCTCATTCCAGTGCCTAGGACGGTGTGGACTTCATAGCAGGTGTTCCATAATCATTTGTAAATAAATAAATAAATAAATAAATAAATAAATGAGCGGCTTATTGGGAGCCTGCAGGGGATCTGGGCTAAAGACAAAAAAGTCATTGAAGTGACTAATAGGCAAGGATCCAGGAGGTGCCGCGGGATGAAGAGCCAGCATGGGCCGAGCCAATGTTCTCGGGATAAAGCCGAGAACAAGGGATTGGAGGCCCCATCACTATTTGACACCAAACGGAGAGCCGAGGACAGAGATGGGCCAGAACATCGACGATCACTGTGGAGAAGCCGAGCCGTTTTCTGTGATATCCAGTCCAAGGGCGTAGTTCCTCGGCTTCATCGCCATAGAGGAGCAGGCGGAAACGAAATCGGCCCAGAAAATTTCATTAGAAGCATTAAAAAAATAAACCCTGATGAAGTGAACAGTCTGTGACATCCACACAGGAAGCCAGAATGGAGCCGCAGGCTACACAGAGAATGGAATTTACAGATTCGCCACAATGCTCCGTGGGCGGGCGAGACGCTTAAGATGCAGATTGTCAAGTCAAAGTTCGAACGGCTTTGGCGCTAAGCTGCCGTGACAGACGCAGTAGACGAGTGTTTAGTCAATTTGGGTAAGTGTTTGCCTCTGATTTAAGGCTGGGAAGAGCTTCCTAGAAGCTATTCTCGGTGATAACATGAATATCCGTTTCTATAATTTCCAGAAATTAGTATTCAACCTGCGTCACGGGGGAACAGCCACGCGGCGAGTGCCAGCCTCGGGGGCTCTCCTTCTCAGTGGGAGGGGGGGGACCCTGGCCTCTGGGCTGGGTTTGCTGTTGCCCCTGGAGGGTTGGGGGCGGGTCCCTGCTTCAAAGGCGCTTAATGCCCCAGTGATTCCAAGTAGCCCTTTTTGAATTTATCTTTCTTCCTATTCCCTCCAGTTAATAGAATAAATAGATGTTTTTGGAGCGGTCGCGAGGCCAGTAGAGCTGGTTAAGCACCGTGTGGGGGGGGCGAGGCGGGGGGAGGAGCCTCGGTTCAAATTCCAGCTCCTTCGCCTCCTAGCAGCGCGGCCTTGGGAAAGCGTCTTAACCTCTCTCGGCCCCGGCGCCCTCGTCTGTAAAGGGACAGAGATGACCCCTCACAGAGGTGCTGTGAGGATTAAATGGCTTGTGTAAGTAAAGCTCGCAGGGCAGTACCCGGCCCGCAAAACATCGTGTAAGGGGTGAGTAAGTACGTGTGTGTGTGTGTCGTGTGTGCGTGTGTGTGTGTGTGTGTTTATTTATTTTTTGAGAAATGACTTGTGTCCTCAAGGAAGCAGGGGCACACCAGACAGAGGGCCAGACCGAGGACCCAGACGTCATCTGTCCTCCTCGATCCCATTGCTAGTTGCCTCGAATTATCCACTTATCGACAGGACTCTGACCCCGTCGGGTGGGAATCTGTCCAGCTTGAAAACAACAGCAGCGACTTGACTGTCTGCCCTGCCGGTGACGCGGGCCAGGGGACTCGCGTTAACTTCGATGGGACGTAAGGAGAGGTTCCTTTTGCCCTTTGCTTTGCCCTGGTTCCTACCTTGAAAGCTGGAGATGGAGCAGCCACTTTGTGACCAGCGGACGAGCACGTGGTAAAGGTATGGGTTCCCCGCGGCTGCCATAATCAAGTGCCACAAACTGGGTGTCTGAAAAGAGCAGACGTTTATTCTGTCCCAGTTCTGGGGGCCGGGAGTCTGAAATCGAGGGGCCGGCGGAACCACGCTCCCTCTGAAGCTCTGGGGGAGAATCGTCCCCTGCCTGCCTGTCTCTCAGCTTCCGGTGCCACCAGCCGTCCTGGTCACGTGGCTGCCTCTCTCCAGTCTCCGCCTCCGTCGTCACGTGGCCTCTTCTCTTTGTGTCTGTGTCTCTTCGCTGCTTCTTCTAAGAACACCGGTCGCCCTGGATTCGGGGCCAGCCTCCTCCGGAATAACCGCATCTTAACTAATCTCATCTCTGATCGCCCCGTTTCCAAATAAGGCCACTCTGTGGTACCAGGGGCTAGGACTTGGACATACCTTTCGGGGGACACGGTTCCACTCACGGCATTGAGGATGGCTGTGCAGAAAGGCAGAAGGACGCAGGATCCCTGCTGTCGTTGGAGACGCTCTCAACACGCTCTAGACGGTCGCCTGTGGATGTCCGCCATCTGTAGCCCCTGCTTTCAGGTCCCACTCAGGCGGTCACAGTCCCCGGCATGACAGCTGTCTCATTAAAGCACTGCGTAACCCCCTCGAGAAAAGTGCCTCGTTTTCTGTCTTCCAGACAAAGCTCCAGAAGTTTGGAGACCACTGTGGTCAGGGTTGGACTTGAGCCCTGGTCGGTGATCCTAGAGTCTGAGTCCCTCCCTTCAGCAGTCTGTCCCCCAGGGAACCTGCGTCCTGACCCTCAGCCGCTGGTCTGGTCACTTCAGTGCCTCCCTGAGGTTTTTAGATGTTGACTGTTTTGTCTGCTCTTGGTGGACACCTGTTGGGATGTCTTTGGTCCTCTTTTACGGGACCTTCTGGCCTGTTGTTCAGAGTGGCTCCTGCTGGCCATGTTTTGACCCCGTAACTCTGCCCTCTGGACAGAGCTGCTGGGTCCAGGGCTGGCCAGCTGACCCAAGCTGGGCCGGTTAGAGCCTCTGAGGGGTGTCTCTGAATTTACATCCCAGTCCTTATAACTCGGTTATGTCAGGCGAGAGTCCAGCACAGTGACCCCCACCCCCCAGTGCATATTCTGGTCACGTAGGGACATGGTTAAAAGTTCCCAGGTGAGTTGCTGTGGAAAACAGTGTGACGGTGCCTCAGAAACTTACAAACAGAATTACCGTGTGACGCAGCAGCCCCGCTTCAGGATACAGATCTCGAAGCATTGAAAGCAGGGTCTCAGAGAGATGTCTGCACACCATGTTCATAGCAGCATTGTTTAAAATAGCTAAGAGGTGGAAACAGCCCGAGCATTCAGCTATGGATGAATGGATGCACAAAATGTGATCGATACGTATAGGGAAATGTCATTCTGCCTTAAAAAGAAGGTAATGCCTACACGGGCTAAAACACGGTGGGCTTGGGAGGACTTCATGGTGAGGGGAGTCGGCCAGGCTTAAAAAGACAAGGATGTGTGATTCCACTTAGGGGAGGTCCCAGGGCGGTCAGAGTCACAGAGACAGAAAGTAGCGTGGAGGGTGCCAGGGGCTGGGGGCGGGGTGGGGATTAGCGTTGGTGGCATGGAGTTTCAGTCTGGGGAGGCGAGAGCATTCTGGGGAGGGTGCTGGTGGTGGTGACGCAGCAGAGTGAGTGTACTCGACGCTGTGCCACCGAACTGCACTCTTAAAAATGCTTATGATGATAAATTTTGTGTCAAGTGCATTTTACCACGATAGAAAGAGTCCGATGTGGCCCGTCTGGAGACGGCCTGGCTGTGGGGTTTGGACAGTGTTGTCCTCTCCGTGACGTGGGCAGGGTCGTGCCCCCTCCCGAATTCCGTGAGCCCCACCCCAGGAGTTCCGTGAGCCCCGCCCCCACCGGCAGAGCCCATTTCCGGTCCCCGCCCTCCGGCCTCCCGAATTCCGTCCTGTTCCTTGGCACCCGCGGTGGCGTTTCGATTCTGCCGTCTTAGTCATTTGTCCTGATTTCTTGTCTGAGCGCGATCGCCTCCGTTTTAATTTCGTGCTCACGCATTTGATTTGAGCGCAGGTCTAATTAAATGTGCTCTACGGCACGACGCGACTGGAGGCTGCTCTTTCTCTTCCGAGGCGTGTGGCCAGCTCTGTCCAGGCCGCCTCCGTCCGGGGCATGGTGGCCCAGCTCTGATTTTATCTCGGGCTTGTTTATGCCTGGGCGGTCGCGACGTGAGGCTGGCGGCTTCTCCCCAGCACTCTGAGCGCCGGGATGAGAGAGGCTGCGTGTGCTCGGGGTGAGGCGGGACACTGCGGGGTGACGGGGGAGGATGACCTCTGCTGAGATTTTACAGAAAGTCTTGCCCCGTGGGGGGCGGTGCGTGCACTGCTGGGGGGACCTTGGGCTCTCGCGCGTCTCCCGGACTCGGGTGTGGCATTGAGTCTGGCTGTCTCGGACAGGGTCGGCCACCAGCTCTCACTCTAGCGCCTTCTGTGTCTTTCTCAGGCCTGCAGCGTGTGAGGGTTGGGGCTTCCGGGTGGGGTCCTGGCTGGGTTTGCCTGCTAGTTGGGGTGCGCTGGGGTGACTGCAGGGCTGCCGTTTGTAGGTGTCGCACGATCTTCTCATAGGACTGAGGAGAAGAACCGCCATGAGGACTTCCCATCGGCCAGGGGACTGAGGGGCGTCCGGCGGGGCAGTGCCTGGCCACCTCGGGAGGACAGCGCCACCCGAGACCTCACCAAATGAAGGTCACGGCTGGTCTTCCGGAAGGAGTATGGGGTTCATCGTTCGCAGAGGTGCCTCCGCGAGTTAAACCCCAGCTCTCACTAAGGGGGGCTGCGCTGAAGGTGCTGGTGCTCGTGTGTGTCTGTGCATGTGAGTGTGCATGTGTGTTTGTATGAGTGTGTGTCTGCATGCACGTATGTGTTGCTGTGAATATTTCGGGTGTGCATGTGGCATGTGTGCATGACCAGGTGTCAGAGTCCCCCTGTGAGCAGCGATGGAGTGGGGGGCCCTGGGACCAGGCAGCTGGTGGTGGTGCCAGCGCCGCCTCCGTCGGGCGCCAGCCGGCGAGCAGGGCTGGCCGCGGTGGGCGCTTGCCTGGGCTCTGACACCTCCCTCGCGATACCCCCGCTCCTCCTCGCTCTCCGTCTCTCCGGCATCAGGGGTAGGGCGTCCCCTGACTCTGGCTGCACGAGCTGGGGGGTGCTGCATGGCTATGCAGGCCCGGCCGCCTGACCTTGCCGGGGCATTCGTGGGGAGCCCCGAGACCCGCGGCCCGCGGCCCTCTGGGACTTTCTAAACTCTGTGTCGAAATCTCTTTCAGGAGCTAAATAGTCCTGACCTGAGTGACTTAGTGGGTTAATCTATGCTACCGCCATCAGAAAGGGCTTACTAGCTCGTTCAATATGAGCGCAATCTTGGAAGGAAGATGTTATCAATATTTTTTTCCACCAAATCCCACATTCGGTCTGATAATGAAAACATTTTCAAGGTAAGAGTTGAAAGTAAAGATTTCAAACCAACGTAAAACTGCTTTATGCCCAACTTGTGTTTAAGGGATGAAATCGTTTGACAATTAAAAAGGTCCCTGGCAGCAGCCGTCAGACCAGCACCCAGTTGCAGGGGACGCCGAGTAGCCACGCTCCGAGGACAAGGGGACGGGGGCGCAGGACGGGAGCGGGGGGCCCCACGGCCTCCCGGAGGCCGGCGGGGTGGCGGCTGGGAATCGAGCGGGAGCCACCCTGCCAGGCTCTCGTGGTCTCACAGCAATGGGCTCCGAGGACCAGGGTGACAAGCACAGCACCCTGGCAGGCGTCTGGCACACGGCAGCCTCAGGGACCGTCTGTGACTAGACGGCGCGTAGCTGAGTCCAGCGCTCCTGGCTCTGTCCCTCCCATGGCCAGGGCCCTGCGTAACTGCGTGGCTGCATGGCTGCGTGGTCGTGTGGCTCATGTGGCTCGTGTGGCTGAGGGCGCTGAGATGAGGCTGGTCGGGCGGCTCGGCCGCCAGGGCCTCAGTGACCGCGGGTCGTCGTAGGCGCCAGTGTCCATGAAGCCTTAACTGCTTTTCTGTGGCGGGATGGCTGCGGGGTGCAGCGTCGCATACGCCACTTGATACGTGTCTCTGATTGTCCCCAAAAACCACAGCCCAGCCGGGCGAGCAGCATCGGACGCTTTCTAGGGAGTAAGTTAGGGTTTTGACAGTGTAAATGTGACCAAGAATCCACCACCTCCTCACCTGTCACTCGATTCTGATAACCTGGAGCTCTCACCTTGGAACACAGCAGTGCCATCTGCCGCCATCGATGCGGGCTCCAGGGTGTCCCCAGCCAGGAAGCGGGAGTCCCGAGGGTCAGGCTCGGCACACACATTCCCGCCTTAGGCTGAGGACGTACCGTTGGACCTTAGAAGCCTGTCGCTGCCATGAGACATTTCAGCCGAGCCTCCAGCCCCGCGCTCTGCAGGGCGCTTCAGGATTCAGATTTTATTCCATTTTTTGTGCATGAACGCTCATCCCAGCGACAGTTACGGAATAACTTACTCGTCCCTTGCCGATCTGCGCTTCGCCCTGCCGCGTGCTTGGCGGATGTGGACTGGGTGTGGGGTGTCGTGTATAGGCCGTCGTGGAAGCAGCGTCAGGCCCAGGGTGTCACCATCCTCCTCCTGAGGAGTTTTCCTGAGTTCTGGCTGGAACCAGGGCCACTCAGGGTCCGGGACCCCTTCCTCCACTATCGGGGACCGGGACGTTCAGAGGTGGGCTCTCAGCCCTGGGAGGGCTCAGGTCTTTCTGCACCCCCGGGCTCAGGGGCAGGGTAGGGGCCCCGGCCTGCTGAGTTTAATGTCACTCTGTCCATGTCAGTTTTCATCGGTATGTGGGTCCATCTCCGTGCCGTGTGTCCTGCCCGCCGGCTCAGTTTTCTGCGCTGAGCCTTCGCTCCTCCCGGGGGCTTCTGGGGTGAGCTTATCGGGTTCCACAAAGCACCCTGCTGAGGTCTGACTGGAGCTGTGGCACAGGTATGCACAGACCCTGGAGCAGTGACATCTTCCCGCTCTCGGCCCTTCCGTCCCATGAGCATGATGCACTTCCCAGCTTAACGTGTCGGCTTCTGTGTCCTGCACGTGTGTTCTTCGTTTTTCTTTTTTTTAAATTAATAGACTATGTTCTTTAGACCAGTTTTAGCTTTACGGAAAAACCGAGCATACAGTGCGAAGAGGTCCTACGCGCCTCCCTGTTTACCCGTTTCATCTCGCATCAGGTGGCCACACCCGCGAACCAGTGCGGACGCAACGAGCTGAAGCCAGCGTTTCCCGAAGGGTCGCTCCGAGCCGTCCGTTCTGTGGGTTTTGCCGAAGGTGCAATGTCACATATTCACCGTTGGTCTCATAAAGACGAGCTTTGCTGCCCCCAAATCCCTCCGCGCCCTGCCAATCCGCCCTGTCTCCCTCTCCCCAACCCCCGGCAAGCACCGAGTTCTCGTTTTCACTGTCTGGACACGTTTCCCTTTTCTAGAACGTCCTACAGCTGGGATCGCACAGTATGAATTATTTTCACTTCTCGTTAGTCAGTGTCTCTAGTCCAGTGGGTAAAGGGGGTGGCGAGAAGGAACGTTTTTGCCTAGTTCCTGGTCGAAGGGGCAGACACCTAGCTTCTCAGCATTCAGCGTGATATCTATCGGCTATAAGCTTTTTCGCAGTTGATCAAATCGAGGAAACTCCCGTTAATTCCTCGTGTGCTGAGAGCTTTTATCGTCAGCGAGTATTGGGTTTTGTCGAAAATGTTTTCTGTCTCTATTGACACGATCACGTGATTCTTCTTTAAGCCGTGGATGGGATCGCGTACGTTGGCCGACCGTACGCCTGGAATAAATCCCACTCGATCGTGGCGTATAATTCTCTTCACACATCGTTGGCTTCAGTTTGCTAATTATTTTGTGGAGGATTTTCTTTTGCGTCTGTGTTCACGATGCATGCTGGCTTGCAGTTTTCCTTCACGCAGTGGCCAATCTCACAGAACGAGGTAGGAAGTTGTCCTTCCGCTTCTATTTTATGGCGGAAATGGGAGAGAAGTCTTATCGTTTCTTGCTTACGAGCTCGGTAGCATCCAACAGTGAAAGCATCTGTGCCTCGGGCCTTCTTCTTCGGACTGTTATTAATCACCGAGTCAACCGATCGAATAGCTTTACATTCAGATCCTCTCTTTCCTCTGGTGCGAGTTTTGCTGGTTTTCCGCTTCCCGGGAATCGGTCCCCATTATCTGTGTCACCGGGGTTGTGGGCATGGAGCTGCTCCCGGGGGGCCTTTACCGTTCTTTTCTGTCCGTGGGGTCGGTAATGATGCCTTCTCTCTCATGGGTACTTTGTGTCCTCTCTGTCTTCTTGGTGAGCTTGGCTAGAGGTTTGTCGATTATACCGATCTTTCCAAAGAACCAGCTTTGTGATTTTACTGACTTTTCCTACGGAGTTCTTACTCCCAATTTCATTAATATGTGCTCTAAATTTTACTATTATGACTTTCTTTTCCTCGGTGTAGGTTTATATTCTCCTTAGGTGGAGACTTAGATTATTGATTGTAGATTCTTCTTCTTTTCTGATACTTGTATTGAGCGCTAATAATTTTTTCTGTCAGCACAGTTTTCCTTATATCCCACACATTTTGATAAGTTGCGCTTTCATTTTCATTCAGTTCGAAATGTTTAAAAACCTCTCTTGAGACTTCTGTGAAGGCGACCCAGGTGTTATATAAAAGTTAGTTCATCTCCAAATATTTTGAGATTCTTTTCAGCCACCTCTCTGCTATCGATGTCTAATGTGCTTCCATTGCGATGTGAGAACAAATTTTATATGATTTCTATTCTTTTAAATTTCTTAACGTGTGTTTTATGGCCCAGCGCGGCACCCGTCTTGGCGAGTGTTCCTCGGGAGGCTGAATTGTACAATGTGTGCGGTGCTGTCGTTGAATGACCTACTCTATTAATGTCCATTATGTCCAGTTGATGGATGGAGCTGTTCAGTTCAACTGCATCCTTACTGATTTTCTGCCCACTGGATCTGTTCATTACGGATAGAGTCTCTAGCCATGGTAGCGGGTTTATCTGTTCTGTTTTCGCTTCACATATGTCAAAGCTTTTCCGTTAGATGCATCCATGTCGATCGTTAATGTGTCTTCTCGGAAAGTCACCCCGTTATCATTACGCGGTGCCCCCTTTTGTCTCTGATATTTTCCTCGCCGTGAGGTCTGCTTTGTCTGACACTTAGACAGTTTCTCCAGTTTTTAAAACATTAGCGTTAGTACGAGGTCTCTTTTTCCACCTCTTTACTTACAGTCTACCCTGGTGTTTATATTTGAAGGTGGTTTCTTGGAGACGACATAGAGTCGGGTCTTTTTAATACTCTGAAAATTCTTTCTGTTGGTGTATTAGAACCGTTCGCATACGAGGTGACACGTGATCTAGTTGGATTCATATTTACAGTTCATAGCACCCCGCACGCAGGTGCTGACAGCAGCGTCTTTCCTAACAGCCCCAAAGTGGAAACGACACGCATGCCCATTGACTGATGAATGTAATATGTCCATAAAACGGAGTATTGTCTGGCCATAAAAACAGTGTAGCGGCATACGTTACGATGTGAGGAACCTTGAAAACCAGACACGAAGACCGCGTATCGTACGACTCTATTTCAATGCGACGTCCAGAACGGGCAAATGTCTACCAGAGACAGACAGTACGGCCGTGTTTGCCTAGGATGGCAGGGGCTGGGGGAGGGGACGGGAGAGAAGCCGGGGCAAACAGGAGTAACT
>NW_024342469.1:1881783-1883966 GCF_902729225.1 Pteropus medius | reverse complement strand
TTGCTTTAGTCTCCTTTTGACTACGTGATGTTCCTTTTTAATCCCTGTCAACGCTTTTGGCCTTAAATTCTACTGCCTCCGTCTTGCTACGCCCCTTTTTTTACGCAGCATTTACTTACACAGACTTTTCATCCCTTCATGTCAGCTGTCCTGTGTGATTCGCTTTTGGACGTTTCTGTCATCAGAAACTCCATACGTTTAACAATATCGCATTTTGGGGCTTTTATGCTTTTACGCCATCGTTTTTAATGCTTTTGCGTTTTCTGTGGTTATTTATGTATTTAGACTCGTGTTCAGCTTGTTTTTTCTTTTTTTCTTTTTGATCATCATGTTCATTTGTTTTTCCTTCCATCGGATTAATAGTACTTCCGAAATTTCTTTTTTTTTGCTGGTTTGGTAGTTGTATATTGTAAGTATGCGATTTCGCTGGGTTTTTTTTTTCTTCGACATTTTAAAACGACGACTTAACTGTCCACGTTTCTCTAGTGAAATGTTTAGCACAGGCATCCATCTCCTCCTTCGTGTCAGGCATCCAGGAACTACAAATCAGTTCTATGTAAATATGTTAGCCAGCGGTTTACCTCTCATTATTTGAAACGGGAAAAATTTATAAAACATTACATGCCTGTCCCAAACTCTCAACCGATTTCCTAGACTGTGTCTAAAACATAGGAAAGTGTCCGTATAACACGAAAACCCAGGATACAAAATGTCGAAGCATCGCTCCAGCTCACCCACACCGGTTATGTTCGGTGACGAGCCACTGCTCTGCCTGCAGAAATACATCTAGTTTATATGCCGCTCCACAAACGTGTTTGCCATGTCTCATGGCAAATAACACTCAGAAATAAATACACTTTCTAGAAAAATGCAGACTAAAATTTTAAACCGAATGCAAGGCCAATTCCTTGAAGCTCAAAGTCATTTGAGAGAAAGAGGCGAGAGGCGGTATGTGTGTTCTGGTTGTGGGGAGACCGGCAGAGGGGCTGGGGGACAAAGGGTTGTTGGGGGCGCGTCTTCAGACGCAGGACACCTGCGAGTCTCCCCACCCTTTGGGGCTGCTGCAGGGACTCCCGAGGAGGGGACGCGACCACTCCTCAGGGGGGTTGTCAACCGTTTGGATGAGACAATTGCAAAACGCAATCTTGCTTCTCTTGACGTTCGCTTTCACAGATTCGTCTGTATGAAGCTTTAGGAGACGCCAGGCTGTGTTTTCCGTCCTCCCTTTGAAGCTTCCCTTCCTGTCGCAGTGAAATTCAAGGTTAATATTTAACACCGCATCAGCCAGCCAGGAGGCCTCTCTTGGGACCAGCAACATCCCAGATGCACGTCCCTGCCCTTGGCACTCGGCGGGCTTTCAAATGCTTACACGTGAAATTCCAGCCGTCTGCCAGTTGTGTTTGGGGCACCGGAAACGTCCCGTATATCGCTGTGTTGAAAACGTTGACGCAAACTCTAGGGACATAAATATACATGTTTCCCACATAAATAGTGGCTGGAGATGTTGCCTTGAGAGAGTGCTGTCTAAGTTCCACAGACTTTGTGTATTGAACCCCAGAAGCGTCCGGGAAAGCGTGCTGTGGGGAGACTCGCTCCGGGGGGCCGGGGCTGCTCACATTTTTATCTCTTTCCCACCATGACATGGACCTCGGCCCACTTCCCCGGCCCGTGGATCCCTCTGCTGTCACCCTTTCCGTTCTTAACGTCGTCTCGATTTAATGCTGCCTTTAAAACCCACAGCCAGCTGCCGACGTTTCGCAAGTCAGTAATTCAATTCATCAATGGGGACGTCATCAGTGACTAAGCTTCCTTTTATTCCTGGTGGGCCCCGAGCTCTTTGTCTTGAAAGAGCCCTTTCACAGGTCTTCTGGTAGGTCTTTGGCAGTATATTCTTTTAGTCCTGGCAAGTTTTTATTTTCTCTTGTTCCTGAATAATTGTCTTGGCTCCAGATGTAGATCAGGGACGATTTCCCTCGGCGCTCAGAGGACAGTGCCCCGTTCTCTTTTGGTCTGTTGCTGATACACCTGCCGTCGCCCTGGTTCCTGATCCTCTGGAGGGACCCGTCGTTCCTCTCCGGGAGCTTTTAAGACTGTTTTAGTCCTGCCCATTGCGCAGTTACACGCCACGCGTCTAGATGTGGACTTTTCTTCGTTTCTGCTGCTTTGCACTTATACTGCAGTTT
>NW_024342469.1:1878416-1879841 GCF_902729225.1 Pteropus medius | reverse complement strand
AAGGTTCATCCGATGACTGATTTATGTACACATTTCTTTTACGTTAGGATTAGAGACAAGTTCTGTTTAAACATCACTCCAAGAACAGTTTTTATACTTCATTTTCACATCGAAAACCAGTCAGATTTGCTCCTGCCTCAAAGAGGGCGTTTATGTGAAATTAAATTAACGTTGGCAGTGAGCCGCGCTCTCTTTTTCTGAAGGGGAAATGGGTTCCTGTTATTGCTCATATGCGTGTTTTTTTTAATAGTTTCTTGTGCTTTGAAAAGTACCTTCTCCTTCATTTACCTCGTTTCTTTACCGCCTTAAACACACTAACTATCATCTTGGGCAAATCGTGCCACGCAGTTGGTTTTGCCTGGAGTCACTTCATGACCTGGCTGTCGATGCTGTCGTCGTCTTTCTGAACGCTAGAACATTCTGCGTTGCGGGCGAGGGGGTTCGGCTTCTCCTCCCTCACCCCGTTTTTCTCCTTCTGTGATTTCTCTTCCCCCGGATGAGCTTTGCTGGTCCCCGGTCATCGCTGGGCTTGCCGGTCTCGCACGCAGCCGTGTGCGGCCCCCTCTCTCCCCCTCCTGGGGGACTTTCTCCGCCGGCTTCTTCCTGAGCTGGTGGATTCTCTCTCTCCGTCGTCTCTTCCTTTGTTCACGCAACAGCTATTTTTTTGAAAACCCGTGTGTACCAAGCTCCGTCCCGTCTTTGGATTCTTTCTTTTAATAACCTGTTTTAGAGAAATGGATCGTGTTTCATTTATTATTTAAATTAGATCAGGCCGTGAATTCTGTTTTCATCGACAAGAGGGTAAGCGGAGTCACATGTTCTCCTCATGCCTGGGACTCGTCGTGGGCCGCTGGGTTTTCTGGAAGCCGCGGGCCTTCTCGGGGCCTCCTGCTTGCGCAGCACCTCACAGCCCGCGCGCGGGTGCTTAGCACTGACCTCGGTGATCACCTCGACCGCAACGTGACGTAGATGGGGCAGACGCCAGTCCTGTTTGGCGCAGGGTCGGCCGAAGCTCAGACACTTGGGTTAGGTCTGTCGCGGGGCGGAACCCCACACCTCGAGCTGCATCATGATTGAAACAGGGGTGTCAGGTTCTTCGTGTGGGGCCTAGATCGTTGATCGTTGCCTGGGCACAGGTCACAGGTCACCTCTTTCCTGGTGTCCCTCATCAGCCTCAGCACGTGGCTAAATGACTTGTTTGATGGAGGCACCAGAGAGGAAGCTGATTTTCTGCACCTCGGGCGGGGGCTGTGGCCGGGCCCAGCGCGCAGGACCCTGCACCTTGCTGCCCCCCGAGGGACCCGCGGGAAGACACGGGCCTCCAGACTGTGTGTGTGTGTGCGCACACGTGTGTGCGCGCGCGCGCTTGTGTGTGCGTGCGTGAGTGTGTGTGTGAGTGTGTGAGAGTGTGTGTGAGTGTGTGTG